>NW_020954641.1:35164851-35302126 GCF_900497805.2 Vombatus ursinus
GTGTGTGTGTGTGTGTGTGTGTGTGTGTGTGTGTGTGTGTGTGTGTGACAGAAACCCTCTTTGATCCACTTCTTGGAGAATGGGCTTTGCTTTACTTTGGCAGCTCTCCATTTGATGCCAGTTTAAAAGATTCTGACACTTAGAACTTTGGAGACTTTCAAACAAGATTTCAACAGAGTTTTGTAGATAGTTATTAAGAGACTGTTTTCTTTTTCCTCTGTGAGTTTTTCTTAGTTAAAACTATGAAGAAAGAGAAATAATGAGCTTTTCCTTTTGAGTTCTTTGTTATGACTAGAACATTGAAGGCTCATACAATCTCACAACCTTATTATAACTTCTGGTCTTGGGTATGTTAAAAAGAAATGCTTAATTTCATAATTACCTGCAGGAATGGAGGGCCGTAAAATGTGTTTGGCTCTGTCAGGTAAATAGCTATTAAATATGACAGCTCTTTCAAATACTTTTCATTAACATTTTAAAGGAAACTTAATACTTAAGGCCTATATTAGATTTTCTTGAGGAAAAAAAAAATCACCCGCAACTTTTTTCGCTCACCAAAATGTGGGAGCAAAATATGGTGGAAGTGGTACAAAATATATTTTTGTCTTTTTCATAGGAACAGTAGCAGACACAAAAACACCCAGGTGCACTTTAAAAGGAGGTGCTGTGCTGGGAAGGTTGAGAGCTTGCCAAAATATGACCTAGGTGATCAAAGAAGAATGGATTCTCAGCTTGGATTTTCCAAATCTTTATTGGATTTTCATTCCAATACTTTTCACAGATTTTTAGGTTTAATTAGCAAAGCCTCAGGGTAAAAACGTTTAAATTGAGTCAGACGAGGTTTCTGAAAAGCTAACGTCAGGCATGTGGTGTATTTCCTATAAAGTTTTGTCCTGGGGGAGAACCACACTTCTCTCCATTTGTACTGTAAATAGGACTAGATGGTACTTTTCAAGTTCTCAGATTTTGAAATTTATGGCTCTTAAATCCACTCTGAAGATAGAAAAAGTAGATTTTATCTCTGTAGGAACATATTTATCCTATTAAGTACCCGCAAAAAAGTCACTGAAAGTAGCACATACTATCTCATATATTCATAATACATCATCTAGCCTTCCAGACTTTATGTACCAAGTCAGTGTGTATTGGGCAGTTCTCTTAATTATATACAAGTAAAATTGTCTAATGGCTGGACTTCATTTGGTATAGTCAGTTTCATTCTAAATTTGGATTTTACAAATATCTTAAAGAACTTAATTTGAAAAGTTAGATTGCTTTAAGTATAAAGTTATTTAATAATGATAGCTAGCATCTATATCTATATCTATATCTATATCTGTATCTCTCTATTGGTTGGTTAGTTGTTGGCCTTTGTTCTTGAAGAGATCCCAAATTACATCATTATATTGGGATCAAGATACATCTGACTGGCTGATCAGACCAATATAAGCTCAGAAGGCTCTGCCACAGGTTGGGCACATTTAGTTCATATGAACATTTGGAGTAGAGATAGCTCCATATATCTATATCGGCATCTGTAAGGTTTACAAAGCACTTTACATGTTTTCTCATTTCTATTGAGTCATTAGTCTTTAGATGTACAAAAATTCACCTTTTCTCCTTCCCAGCTCTGCCTTCCCATTGGAAAAGAAAGAAAAACAAAACCCCTGTACAAATATGCATAGTCAAGCAAAACAAATTGTCATTGGCCATGACCAAAAATATGTATCATTCTGTACTCTGAATTCAGATTTTCTGTCAGGAGGATGGGTAGCATGTATCTTTATAAGCTCTCTGAAATCTTGGGTGGTCAATTGTGATGATTAGAGTGGGGAGGGAGGGAAAAGAGGACAGGCATTTATTAAATACCTACTATGTTGCAGGCACTGTGCTAAGCACTTTACAAATATCTCATTTGCTCCTCACAACAACTCTGAGAGGTAGATGCTATTATTATCCCCATTTTACATATAAGGAAACAGAGGCAGACAGAGGTTAGGTAACTTGCCCAAAATCACACAGCTAGTAAGTGTCTTGAGGCTAGATTTGAACTTAGTGCATTATCTACTGTGCCACCTAGCTGATGAGGGTTCTTCAGTCTATCAAAGTTGTTTTTCTTTACAGTGTTGTAATTGTATAAATTGTTCTCCTGATTCTGTCTCAAAAGTTCATTAATGTAACTGTTTTCTTGTAGCCCCTCTAGCATATTTGTCATTTTCCTTTTTTGTCAACTTTAGTTTATATGTTGTAAGGTACTGTCTCAAAGTTCTTGTGGCACTTTTTTTGGTGACAAGTAAAATAAAAGAATCCCTCCTTCTTCTTTTTGCCCTTTCCAAAATGCATTTTAGTGTCAAATCCATTAAGAAGTAAAAGAAAATATTGTTACTATTTTTTAGTATACTTTTAAATTTGGAGTCAAAAGTAACTAGAGCTAACATCATTACTCTATGTGTAATTTCAGGAAAATAATTCCACCCAACCCTTCTGTTTTGCAAAAACGAAAAAACAGATCTCCCTTAATACCTGAAACTCTGTCCTCTATCCATCTCCTTTCACTCTTTTTTTCCCCTGAGCATTGGTTGATATGAGGGGTCAGGGATTTTTGCTTAAATTTACACATAGTTAAAGTGTAGTCTTCAGAATATATGATTTCTGTGAACATTACTCAGTACTTCTGCAGTGCCTTTGTTCATCTCTTATACCCATATGAAGATCAAGGACTTATATTGTCTTCATTTTTAAGAACATCTATTTTCTCCTGCCTTTTGGAGAAAAACTTCAAAATTACTTCAGAATCTAGAGAGATTGTTGACATTGTATGTACTGAAGTGGAGTAAGCCCTTGTACAAATGCATACCAATCCGATTTAAGTACATCTTTCAATCTTTGAGTGTATGGAAATGATTCTACTTAAACACTTAATTAGAGAATTTTTTCAGTGTATTCTGTAGCTTTCCACCAAGGTCCCATTCTGATGCCTCACCATAGCTTGGAAGCAATCCAGTGTTCTTGAAAGCTGTGGTCATGGAACACAGCTGTGACAAGTCCTGTCAAGCTGAGAAAGGCCCCAAGTGTGGATAGTCCTATTGAGAGAATGTGGTACTGTTGTCTGAACCCCATTCTTAGCTAGGGTCAGAGAAGCCTCTCACTTGTTTGGTTGCCAGGTCAAGAATTCTTTTGTCCAGAAGCAACTCAGAAAGACTGTCTGCTATTAATATTATAGGGGAGTACTATATATGTAACATGATTTTTCCATCTTCTACACCCTCCCCCCAGCCCTCTCCCTCATATTAGAGAGCATGAACTTTCTGAGTTTTGAGAAAAGAGATATCTCTTCTTATATTATTTTTTTCAGATTCTGCTACAGAGTTCAGTCTACATTTGGTTTTGGAACCAAATGTCATTTAGCTGGTGCTAGACATTTCTTTGCAGCTCTCTAAGAGCTTCTAGGGATAGCAGCTGAACCCTAAAAAGATTTCCTGGGCCTCCCCGCTGTTTTTGATATCCCCTGTGGGGAGAGCTTTAAAAGTGATCACTCTTCTGTTACTCTTTGAGTAGAACTCAATATCTGCAGAATGTAAGCCTATCTTTAGAATACTCTACTTCAGAAACATAATCGTCCTTCTGATATTCTTCGGGCAAGTCATAACCCACAGTGCTCCAGGCAGCTCTCAGACATGCCATGTTGAAGAATGGCTGCCAACCTGCATCAGTAGAGGGGGTTTCCTCACTGGGGACTCCCTACTCTGATGAAATCAGCCTCTGACAGAAGAAAAAACAAATAAGAAATGAAAATGTTTCCAAACTTTATGTTGCAGAAATTCCGAATACCTTATATTTTAGTATGGAATTGAGGGTCTCTGGTAATGTAAACATTATTGATAAAAAGTATCTATGATAAATGAAAATGCACTTTTTATTTTCCCTTCTTATAATGATTTAGGCTAACAAAGGCCAACTGCCAGATAATAAGATAATTGCCAGTGAACTGGGCAGCTTACCAGAGCTGAAGAAATACATGAAGAAGGTGATGCCATTTGTTGCCATGATGAAAGTAAGTAATGGGAGAGATGTAGCAATATGAGTATATGAGAGATGACTAGGAAGAGCACTAAAGATGGAGGGTGGGAAAGGCCATGCAGATGAGAACATTTTCAGCAGAAATAGCCACCAGGAAATTTTGTTTCCCCTGTTTTTCTGATATGGGAAGCAGTCTTTGTAGAACTGAGTTGAAATGTTTTCACTAGAGGTTAAAACAGTTGATCAAAACAGGTAGCACAATGGATAGAACACTAAACTTGGAGGCAGGAAGTTCAAATCCTCCCTCAGACACTGTGTGTCTGTGTGCTGTGTGACCCTAGGTTGATCACTTAACCACTCAGCCTCAGTTTTCCCATCTGTAAAATAGGGATAATAATAGCACCAAATAGGGTTATTGTGAGGATCAAATAAAATGAAATCATTTTGCAAAGTGCTTTGAGGAGATTAAAGATTATATGAAGGTGGGATATTACCACCATTATAATTAATATTATTATTACTATTATCACTAATAACTATTAATAATGAAATTAATAATGATGATCATGATAAGAATGATACATTTTGCCAGAAAAATTAAAGCAACCTCCACTGGGTGGTTGTGAACACTGGCACAATGATTTAGCATCCCCTCTGAGATACTTAAGTGTTTTTTTAGATTATTTGACAAAATAGTTGGTCATTTAAATGCCTTTTAGCTTGGGGGAAGTACACAGTGATTTCTACAATTTTAAGGTGTCTTCATAGTCAAGATTCTGGGTCCCTCTTGGTGCTGTTTACTAGTTTAGTCAAACCCCAAAATCGAACTCTTCCCTAGTGGATGAGAGCTCCCAGAGAAATTCTGCTATTGTCCCACAATTGTGGGGAGTCCTTCTGTCTTTTAGAATGAAATGTATAATCTAAACCTGTACCTCTGAGGTGTCCTTAAGACCCTAAACTTCAAGAATTATCACAGAATCTAGGTGTGATTTGTATCTGATAGCCATCAATTGGCTTCCCTTTGACTGGGTTGCTCTTAGCTCATTGGTTCCACAGACTGCTGATCCTGCAGTTGGGCTATATGCCACATGTTTGAACATTTATGGAGACACTATAAGATCATTGGTATTAATGTAGATATGTTTTCTCCTTTGTGTGCATGTCATAAAGTGTAAACTTCTTCGAAGCAGGGACTGTTTTGTTTTGTCTTTATATTCCAGTGACTTGCACCACTTTTTTTTGTCCAGAACTGTGCCTTGTAAAGTAGGTGATTAATAAATGTTTGTTGTAGTGAATTTAATTGAGACAATAATCTTCCTCTGATGGTCGTACAAGCATTAAATTTTGGCAGAGTACATTGAAATAGTCTAATGAAATAGTTTTGAAGACTGTTATTATTAAAAATTTCCATTATTTAGTGACTAATTGAATTTAGTGGCTAATTGAAATAGGATCTAACCTATTTCACAGTATTTCAATGATAATTTCCATCAACTCCGTGTGTGTGTGTGTATATAGATACACACACATACATACTTATACATGCATATATGTGTCATAATTTTTCAGTACAGAATAGTATTTATGATGACATTATAGATTTAGAGCTAGAAGTGACCTCAAATGTTCAACCTCTCTCATTTAACAGATGGGGAAATTGAGTCCTAGAGAAGTGAAGTGATTTGTCCAAGGTCAGATGGATAAGGAGTGGCAAAAAAACCCAAACAAACCTGGTTTCAGACACAGGTCCTTTGACTTGAAACTCCACATATGACCAAGTTGATGTTTGGTATAACAAGTAGGAACATAACAGAACTTTTTCAGTGAATTTTAAGTTTGAGTAGAAAATAGTAGTTTAGCAATAGTTCATCACTGGGTCAGAGGAAAACATTCAGAGCACAGAATGCTAAACTGAAACTGTGACTTAGGAATAAAGTAGGTCCATAGTCAGTACTCGGGCACAAACTCACTTTCAGATAAATTCAAGTATATTTTAGCCATTTATCTCTATTTCAGCATATGCAGTCAAATCATACAAAGTTAGTATTTGAGCAGCAAGGTTTTTGGTTCCCAGTTCAGGAAAGTTAACCTGACAAATTGTTGGTTATATTGTGTTTGCCCTACAATTGCATGGATTTGTCTGAGTATTCAATTTGGCTTCTTTTTGCCTCTTGAAGAGTTGCAATTTATATAATCTGGAAGTTCCTTTTATTTTTCAGTGACTCAGAACTCCATTATGTACAGAACTTTCCTAAGGATGAGGGAAGCCATGCTTCACACTGTGACAGATTCTAGACATTCTAAAAAACTTGGAATAAAGATTCCACAGCAACTCAAGCATGAATGTATTCCAAGTAGTGGCCTACTATAGCTCCCCAAGAAGGCCTTTGGATGCTTTAGGCTTCTATTTATATAATTAAGAGGTGTCTTCTTAACATTCATGTAAACAGTTGTTTACAGTTTCTGATTTATTTGAGTCGGTGAGTAACAAATCATTTTCAGGTCTGGATTTTCCTATACTCATACCTAGGTGGATTCTGTAAGATGCAGTGATTCAAACTGTATATGCTGCACAGTCAGTGCTTGTTTGTGATAGGAATCATGAAGGGATGATTTCAGACAACTGTTGGCTAGACTGACTCTAAGTTATTATTGTCCAAGCAGATATTCTGGGTTTGAACATGTAATCAGCCTAAATAGTGAGAAGTCCTATTTACTTTGTAGATTTGAAAGCCTTTTGCCTTCCAGTTTTTCTCCTGCTAACTTTGTTTCATCTGACTTGATTATTGTGAGCCAGTAACCTCATTAAAATGCAAACCTAGAGAAGGAAAGCTGTGAACGAAGCTTGTCATTGAATGTTTGTGTTGAATGTTCTTTTCTGGGTTTTTTATCGGCTGAGAGAGTGGCTGTCAGATATAAATTTTAGGATATTTACAACATGACTTTTTTTTAATTGTTAGGAAAATTTGGAGAAAACAGGCCCTCAAGTTCTGGATTTGCAGCTGGAATTTGATGAGCAGGGAGTGCTTATGGAGAACATAGTCTATCTAACTAATTCCCTTGAGGTAAGATTGCCTGAGAGAACTTGTAATGATTAGCTTAGAAGGTTAAAAAGGCAGCCACAGCCCTCCATAAGTCACCATGTAGAGACCACCTCACATGCAGGGGGACTTCCTCACTTTTTCCTGACATTGTGAGTATGAAGGTAAATGCTCTGGGTATGTGCCTGTTGTCCCTTGCCCAGGTCATGAAACTAGCTCATCTTCTGTTCCTATAAAACTTATTTCTGAAGATATTATTTATTGCCATATCTTTTAAGTTCCTCATTGATTATATGTTTCAGCTTGCTTACAACCAAAATTCATTTCCCATTGGTCTCTGTGTGATATTCTTATGCATTTACCTGGAGACTGTTGTATTACATGTTTGAGGACATATGACAATGTTGGTAGAATATTGGTATTACAAATAGAGTTTGGTTTCTGGGAAGAAGAAAAAGGCAACACAATACTATTTTCTCTATTTCTAGTAAGCATTATTTTGTCAGCTTGATCTTCTGTGCGCAGTCCTTTTGCCAAATATTTATTTAATATCTTTAGTTGTACATGTGTGTGTTTTTACATGCATGTGGTCATTGTGGGGGTGGGGAGCAGCCAGAAGGGAAGGAAGGGAACCAAAGGAGGCTACAGAGACAAAGAGCAATGTCATCTGATCTCATTCGAATACTCTTGTAAAATGTTGAATTATGCTAAGGTGCTTTGTGACCCAGACAATTTTTTTCATTATTTGCTATATCAAATAAAATAGTGCCCTAGAGGAAAATTTGTACATAACTTCCAGTTGACATGCCTTAGTCAGTGGCTGCCATATTTCCATATTTTGTCTCTTTTGTCTTCCAGTGATTAAAAATAATTTTGCATGAACTTTTTCCTTTTGTTTGGAGGGTTAGATGCCAGATTTTCTTATTTAAAATGGTAAACAAACTTTTTCAGGCACATTACTGAAGGGAGCATTTAAGTATAAATATTAAGGAATGATTGATTCCAGATTTGCCAACATTTGCATGGAAAAAATAAAAATGTACATACCATTTCATATTAAATAGAGGTTCTCCTTTTGTTCCTTGGCAAAATGAGCTGGAGATAAAGCTGGTGTTAATTGTCCATAATAATCCTCCTATGTTTTTCTCACTCTTTAGTTAGATCACATTGAAGTAAAATTTGCTTCTGAAGCAGATGATAGAATCAGAGAAGATTGCTGTCCTGGGAAGCCCCTCACTGTTTTTAGAACAGAAGTAAGTTGGAATCATCTTTTGGAATTGTGGCATGTCTGAGTTGGGATGGACCTTGGAGATCATCTTAGTGCGGTCCCCTCTTTTTATGTAGGAGAAGGCTGAGGTCCAGGGACGGGGAGTGATTTGCTTGAAATTATCTAACTAATTCATTAATGGTAGAAACCAGACTAGAACTACCTGGGGCTTCTAACTTCCAGGTCGTTGTTCAATTTCCTATAATAATAGCTTCCATTCACTTCACTTATATGATGTATTAGTTATAGTTAACATTTTTTAGTGTCAACATTTTTTAACTAAAAAGTAGTCTTTAGAATATGGTTTTTCCAAGAATATTGTGAAAATTGAATTAAAAGGCTTAGGCAAGTTTTTCTGAGAGTTGGAACCATTAGGTGTTTAGATTAGTCTGGATATAGCAACTACTCAGAGCTTTTTGAGGGGCTCTAGTGTAAACCACATTGATGGATTCTCTTTAGGTCTCAGTCATAGGAATCCTGTTCAGGCATTGGCAGTCTGTGCTAAAGAAATGAAATAAGGTTTGGGGACTGCATTTTTCTGTTAATCCTAAAAGAACTTATCCAGAATCAAACTATTTGGCTAAGTTTAGAGGGCTGTGATTATCAAGATTTGTGAAGTATCCCAGTTTTCTTAGTAAATGAAGTACTTGGCTAAAGGGTACTATTCCTTTTGCCACATTTACTGGAAAACTTTTAAGTGCTTTACTTTTTATTTTTATTTTTATTTTTTAGGCAATTGGGGCTAAGTGACTTGCCCAGGGTCACATAGCTAGTGTCAAGTGTTTGGTCTGAGTCCGGATTTGAACCCAGGTCCCCCTGACTTCAGAGCCGGTACTCTATCCACTGTGCCACCTAACTGCCCCAGTGCTTTACTTTTTAAAAAAGTACTTACACATATATTTGGACTGAAGAAAATAATCACTGAATCCTGTTTACAGTCTCTTAATTGCACCGATCACTAATTCATATATTTATTGAACTATGGTGGTTTTTGTTTGTTTATTTTTCAATCAACAAACTTTTTTCTACCTCTCCTAACTCTTCTTCACTGAGAAAAAAAAAAACCTTTCCTAATAAATATACATAGTTTAGTAAAACAAATACATTCATAAGCCATGTCCAAAAATTTATGTCTCATTCTTTATCTTGAGTTTGTCATCTCTCTGTCAGGAGGCAAGTGGCATGCTTTATGAAATCATGGTTGGTCACTGTGTTGGTCTGAGTTCTCCTTCTTGACTTTATAGTGTTTATAACTCTATAGTGTTGTTATTGTCTAAAATTTAGTCTCTAAATAGTTCACCTAGTAGTTCATATAGGTTTTAACCAAGTTTCTGTGAAACTGTCCCTTTCACCATTTCTCATGGTAAAATAATACTTCATTACATCCATATGCCATTATTTGTTTAGCCATCACCCTATTATTAGGCACCCCTTCCTTAGTTTCCAGTTCTTTGTCACTTTAGAAAGAACTGCTTATAAATATCTTTGTATGTATGCATCCTTTTTTCTCTTTCTTTGATCTCTTTGGGATATGGGCCTCGTAGTGGTATTGTTACAAAGGGTGTAGTAACTTTTGAGTATAGTTCCCAACTGCCTTTCAAAACGAACAATTCATAGCTTCGCCAGCACTGTATTAGTGTGCCTTTTTCTCCCCGAACTCTCTCCAATAATTGTTATTTTCTTTTTTGGTCATCTTTGTCAATCGTGATAAATGTGAGGTAGAAGCTTACAGTTGCTTTAATTTTTATTTCTATAATTATTAGTTATTTGGAGCCTTATTTTATTTGGTTGTTGATAGCTTGGATAGCAACCTTTAAAAAATATGTTGTTATCCTTTGACCATTTGTCATTTGGGGAATGATTTTGCTATAAATTTGAATAAGTTCCTTATATTTCTTGGAAATGAGATCTATTTCAGAGAAACTTACTGCAAGTATTTTTTTCTTGGTTAACTGTTTCCCTTCTAATTTTAACTGCACTGTATAAAAAACTTTAATTTTATGTAATTAAAATTGTCCATTTTATTTTCTGTGATCCTCTCTGTTCCTTGTTTGGTCATGAACTTATCTCTTATTCATAGATTGAAAAGAAAATTTCTTACTTGCCCCTTTAATTTATTCCTTATGTGTCCCTTTATATCTAAGTCATGTATACATTGGGATCTTATCCTAGTATGTGGCTGATGTTAGGTATTGGTCTAAACCTAATTTCTGCCAGACTTCTTTCCATTTTTCCCAGCAGTTTTTGTGAAATAGTGAATCCTTACCCCAGGAGCAATCTTTGGGTTTATCAAACACTAGGCTGCCACACTGATTTGGTGTTTTTTTTGTGTGTGTACCTAATTTGTTCCATTGATTGATCTATTTTTTAACCATTACCAAGTCATTTTGATGTTTATTGCTTTGTAGTATAGTTTAAGATCTGGTGCTGCTAATACAGTGTTTTGTTGGTTTTTTTTAAAAGAGCCATTGTTTATTCTAGGCCATTAGTAGTCTATTTAAAAGAATCTGCTATGTAGATTCCTTCAAAATACTATGAATTAAATTAATTTTTTTGGTATTAAAATGCATTTATTGATATATTTTAGTTTTGTCATCTATATTTTCTACTGTATTCCTTTCCCTATTCTCTCTGAGCTACTCCTTCTAATGAAGTTTGAAGAAAGAAAGAAAAAAAAAGTTCTGCAAAACTAAGCAGCAAGTTTTTTTTAACAAGTTATATGCAGGATCTCACACCCTTAGTTTCTCATTCCTGCAAATTAATAGTGGGAGATGTCTTCTCATATCTCATCATTGGGGTCAAGCTTGATCAATATATGACTTACATGAACTGCTTTTCAGTGGACCACCCTGTATTTGTTTTACTTTAAAAAAAATTATTTTCCTCTTTTTTTTTTTTAATAGCCTGGTGTGTCAGTATTTTTGGTAAATCCCCAGCCATCCAATGGTCACTTCTCAACCAAAATTGAAGTCAGGCAAGGAGACAACAGAGATTCATTAATCAGGCGCTTAATGAAGATGGACAGAGGAATCAAGGGTGAGCCACTACCTTCTTTTCTTTTCTTTTCTTTTTTTTGAGCCACTACTTTGGAATACAGAGTTGACATTTATTTTAGCAGTAAACTATGTGTTTGATCCATTTCAGGGAAGCATTAGGAAAAGAAGTAGCTGACTGATTTAGGGAGGTAGAATGATGTTACGGGAAAATTACTTGTCCCAGGAGTTAAGAGAACTGAGTTCGAGCTGGGGCTCAGTCACTGTGTATATATGTGATAGTGGACAATTTCTTCTACCTCCTGAGTCTCAGTTTCTTGAGGCAGTGGATTATCTCTGTGATTCTGTGACATTGTTGTAGACTTCTTATTTGTAAAAAATTACAATGCATTCCTGTTTGGTAATGGTTTTTAAATCAGTATTATATAACATTAGAGAGACATGGTGGTATGGTGGATAGAAGGCAGACCTTTGAGTCAGGAAAACATGGGTTCCTTTCTTGCCTCTTATATATGCTGGCTATGTGACTAGCCATGGGCAAGTCACAGCAAACCTCTCATTGCCTCCAAAAGAGTTTATGAATGAGCCAATTCTCTGTATTGGTATTGGGAATTTCTACTCTGAGAGTCCCATACACCAGTGAAATTATAAGTCTGGTCCAAAAAAAGTCCCAACTTCAAAATGGAATGTAGTACCAACATCTCCCTCAAAGTACTTGGATACTGACCTGACAAAGTACTCCAGAATTGTACTTACCTCTGGTAATTCCCTTTCCTAAGCTTTTGGAACAGTTTTTGTCTGCCATGTCTAACTAGTCATGGGCAATACTTTTTTTTTCTTCTTACATTTTTCTTTATATCTTTGGTTATTATATCATTTGCATTTCCAAATGCAGCTTTCCCACCTTCCTTATTGAGAGCCCTCCTTTATAATAAAAAAGAGGAGAAAAAAATTTCAGCAAAACTAACAAATGCATTGACTGTCTGACAATATGTGTAATATTTCAAACCCCTAGCCCCCCACCTCTGCAAAGAAAGGGAAAAGGTGCATTTCCATAGCAACCTTTTCAAAAAGTATACTAATTTCTGTTTAATGATGATAAAATTTAGGACAGTAGATAGAAATGTTAGCATGAGATTGATGCCCTTCAGCCACAGAAGAGATCGTCTCTTGAGATCTTTCTAGCAGGCTGTTAACAATGCTTTGATTTTTGAGGATGATTGCCTTTAGGGGATGTGAAAGAGTTGAAACTTGATAGCACAATTTTTAGTCTCTCTTTTATAATAGTTGGCAAATATGCCAATTAGTACACATTGTATTGAGGGTGATTATAATTCAGGTCCAGGAGAAGCTGGACTAAAGCTATCATTTCATTCTACAAAGGCCATTTGATGAAAATGGTCTCCCCACAAAAGATGTGAACCAGTAACTTACAGGTGAAAAGCTCTGTATCACATTTTCTATTTCCCAAGACTTTAAATCACACCATCTTTTTCTTCTCCCTCAAATGCCTTAATTTGTTGTAGAGTTGCAGATTTAAATTTTAGTTTCTTCAGTGATAGAGAAATCTCACATAAGAAGTTGAAGTGTCTCAAAAAACAACAAAAATTGTTTGATAGTTATGAAAGACAAAGTCAAACTTCAGAGCAAAATATGTTTTACCTCTTAGAAGCCTGATTGAATATGGAGATTGCTTGGGAGCAGTTTACTTTAGAATTCCTTGGTGTAGTGAGATCTGAGGTGAAAGGTGGTGTATATAAATATCTCTTGTTGTGACTTAACCAGTGCTTTTATGGTAAAATGTCTTTGTGTTACCTTCTATTGTGTAAGTTCAATTGTGATGGCTGTTCATGCTTAGTTTTCCCCTTTCCCAGATAAAATTCTGGTCATATATGAAGGTTGTTTTTGCTTCTTATTGCTCATTTTAGTTTGTTGGGTCAGTATTCTGTTGATGAATTGATTCTGTGATTTCCCCAGAGAATCTCAGTAGTCTTTCAGTTGTGCTTTGCCTTGGGTACCCCTGGTTGCTGATGATTGCCATATATGTCCCAAGATCCACATTTTAGTTTACTGTCCTTAGTCCCTTGCTTCCTGAACTATAAGACTTGTGCCTGGTTGGCTTACACTCGTGGCATAACCTGCAGTTGAATTCATGATTGCTTTTATCTATCAGACCTCTTAAACTAAGCTTAGTACTGTCAGGGTAGCATGTGGAAGAGTCTATTCCATGGACCTCCCAGGGAGATGGTTTAGAAAGGGGTAGTGGCAATTCAAAGAACATCTGTACTTTTTGGAGACTGTTAAATTCACAGGGTGACATGTAGAATGAGGTATAAAACCTAAGCCTCAGCATTTATAGCCACATACTGTGGGCTCCTAAACCATATAAAATTAAACAGTTTTGTGTTGGGAAGCCTCAGCATTGCCAGAATAATAAGTGAGTTACATTTGGGCTGGGTTGTTTGTTGGCAGGGTTGATGGAATATAAATTTATTCAAAGGACAAGTGCTTTGCTTGCCAGGATTCATCTTATCAGGTCGAGAAAGAGTAAATCAAGAAATCCTCAAGCAGAGAGCACTGGAACTCATCCAAAGGCTTAAAATTGTTAAAGCTGCTCCCTTTTCCTGTACCTCCTCCTTCCTTTCTTGCCATTCATCCTTGAGCAAAACAAGAGTCTGGTATTGCTGTTCCTCTCAGTAGTAATACTTTCCTCCCAAAAAGTACATTGAGAATGGTTCTACAGTTCTCTTAGACCCGCTGCTACATTTGGGGAAGCAGAAAAAGAAAGAGATGTTTCACAACACTAAAAATTGGTTAATGCAAACATATGAAAGTGATTTGAGAGGCTGCATTGGATATGACTCTTAAGTTTGCATAGACCTTTTCTCTTCTCCTCTATATTGTTCCAGGAGATGTCAGTGTTACACAGATTCATTGGTCAGCTTTTATCTGGTGAAAGCTGATAGTCATAATTTAGTACCCTGTTGGATTTTTGTTTTCTGAGATTGGGGCTGCTTTAATAATCTAACTGGGGGATTTTTATTTAGATAGGCATTAACAGCTAGTGTGTCTTACATATGTGATGCTCCATCATAGGCTCAGTTAGTATCATACTCACATTTGTAATCTCTTCCACTATAGATCTTACCAAGGTAAAACTGATGAGATTTGATGATCCTGTGTTGGGACCTCGTCGTGTTCCTGTCCTGGGAAGAGAACACGTGGAGAAGACCCCCATTTCTGATCATGCTGTATTTCATGTGGACCTCATGAGCAAGAAAATTCACCTCACTGAAAATGGATTAAGGGCAGATATTGGTGATTCCATCATCTATCTGGTTCATTAAATTGCAGACAGATTTGGCTATTATCAACACTGGCTTGAGGGATATCATTAACCTGATTGTGTATACAAATTGGCCTTGAGAATCTCAGAATGGACCGAAACAACTGTCGTTTCTAACCATTGAATTTTGCGTGTAATCTTGCACTGTCATCTTTGAGATCTGGCTATAATAAAACTTTTTTCCCCCTCTTTTGGATCTAAGTTGAGAACTAATATTGAATGTCTCAGAAGCTTCCTATCTTTTCATTATTCATACTGAGCTATCAATATATTTTTATGAGGTGGTACTTTGTACTGTTTATAAAGTTCTGTGGAGTATCTAATAGCTATTAAAAATGTATAAATTTTTGGAGTAAGACAGATGTAAGCACAGAATCAGAGGCAAAGGTTTTGGCAACTTTAGCCTGCATACTTTTAGATGCTTAAAAAAAAAGAATTGAACTTTTGATGTTTTTACAAGCCTCTAATTGAAGGGAGAAAAATCTTATGATGGCATAAAGAAGAAATATAAAAATCTGAAGTTGAGTATGATCAGGAGATGTTTGATAGAAAGAACTTTGCAGAATGTCTGACACCCAAATGCAGACTACATTTCTGTTCTGTTCACACATTTATAACATTAACAAAGAATAGAAATTGGTGACTTTTCTCTTAGAAGGATGGATTTGAATGGAACCATAGTGGTTTGTGAAATTTCAGAGAGAACTTCCCTGTTCTAGAGGTACCTATTTAGATTTAACAGTAATCTTTTTTTCAGACCAGTACCAAATTTCCAACAGTTTATTGCATCTAGGATTAAGTTGAACACTAAATTTAGTATTTTTAAAAGAAATTTAATATCAGAAATTTTTTTTTAACCAAATTTGTCTTTTCATCAAATGATGTTTAAATAAAGTTAGATGTTGACTGTACTATGTGGGCTTAACATTATCCTTGGTAGAAAGATTTCATATTGCCTGTGCCTCATTTCTTTCCAAGATGAAATATAATTTTAAGTTGGAATGTTTCCACTTCTTCCAACTTTCAATATGAGTATTCTAAGACAATTAAAGAAACCAAACTAAAATCTAGGGATCTCTCCAGTCCCCCCACCCCACCCCACCCCACCCTGCCTGGTCCATTCTCTACTATGGAGCCATGTACTCTTTCTTTGATGAGCTGCTTGTTTCTCAGTTTTATAACAGTTCACTGTGCCAAGTTGATTGCCTGATCATAGAATTTTAAGACTAGAAGAGACTTTTAGAGATAAATTATATAATTCAGGCACCCCACTCAACTGTTATAAATAGTCACTAGTCTTAATGACACCAGAGTAACTCAAGATGTATGATCATCAGCCATGTACTGTGGTTTCCTGCTTTGAATTGTTCATTTTTGGCTGATATATGTTACTCTCCCTTGCCAGGTTCAGGCTGTGGTACTCCACCCATGTTGCCTTTGATGCGCACTGAGTAATAATAGTTGAAATTTACATAGTATGTTAAAGTTTGCCAAGTATTTATACAAATATATATGTGTATATATTTGTCACCTTACTTGAGCCTCAGAACAACCTTTTAAGATATTTTTATCTCCATCTTTCAGATGAGAACATGGAGTTTAGAGAGATTAAGGAATCTCATAGTCATATAGGTAATAGAGAATGATGGTAATAATAACTAGCATTTATATAGTGCCTAGTATGTACCATGCTCTGTGCCGAGAGCTTCACAAACATATCATCTGGTCCTCACAAGGCATCAATGGCCAAGTTCTCCCTGATTTGCAGTCTAGCCCTTTTCCAAGTACATTGCCTTAAGTAGTTCTTTATGTGAATATACCTGATATCTTATGTTTAGTTTGTTAGGTATTTATTTATTTTAAAAATAAATATGTTATTAGTGTTTTGTTTTGTTTTTTTGCTAGGCAGTCGGGGTTAAGTGACTTGCCCAAGGTCACACAGCTAGTAAGTGTCAAGTGTCTGAGGCTGCAGTTGAACTCAGGTCCTCCTGACTCCAAAGCCAGAGCTCTATCCACTGTGCCACCTAGCTGCCCCCTTTATTAGTGTTTTCTAAAAAACATCATTGTCACTTCCCAACTATGAATCCTCTTGGCCCCTAGCCCTTACCCTCATAACAGAGAAATATAGCTAAGGCAAACAAACCAGGATATCGGCTGTACTCGACAGCATCAGCCTCATTCCACATCTCTCATCCGTGAACAGAGAAGTGTGTCTTGCTCTCAGTCCCCGCCACAGTCCAGATTGGTCATCACATTGATCCAAGTTCTGATTCCTTTCCAAGTTGTTTTCCTTTCACCATCATGGTCACTGTGTACCTCATTCTTCTAGTTCTGCTTATTTCACTTCATATAAAATTTACCAAGTTTCTCTGAATTCATCACTTCCATCATTTCTTGTGATACAACAAAAATCCATTATATTCATATACTGTAATTTGTTCAACCATTTCCCTGGTTTATGAGTCTTCTCCATCAGGTATTTATTAAGTGCCAACTATGTGCCTGGGCCCTCCAGGAGTACAAAAACCACACAAGGTGTACGTAATCCTTGCCTTTAGGAAGTTTACCATCTTGGGGGTACAAAACATGCATACCTAAAACAATGGGCAGACAATAACGATCATACTTGCTCAAGTGCCAACATGTGTGACATAAGAGAAATACTTTTGGGAGATCATTTAGAGCAACCAGGGGAAGTTTCATAGATTAGATGACTTATTGGCCTGGTAGGCTAGAAAATATGTATATGGCACAAATAGAAATGATGGGGGAAAAGGGAAGGAGGGGGCAGTGAATCTCAGCCATGGGGGAATGGTGTCATCCAAAACTTGGACATAGAAATGTGCATGGCTTTTTTAGGAACTAGCGATAGGTATGACCAGGAGCCACAGCAACATTCTAAAATGCAGCCATTATAAAGCACCAAATAGCACAATTCCATCTGTCCTGCTGGTCTACCCTATAAAAAAGAACTTACATCTTTCCATCTGCCCTATAGATGGACTCTTCTCTCTAAATATTCTTTCCCCTAAATAGAATATGAGTTTCTTGAGGGCAAAGACTATTCTTCCTTTCTGTTTGTATCACCTGGACCATGCTTGGCACATAGCAAACTTTCAGTAAATGCTTTCTCATTTCATTCCCTCATGTCTTCTTAACATGGATCAGTTGTGTCTCTTTGAGTTTGTTCGGCAGGTTCATGTTAAGGAAGGTTTCATTGTTAATGACTTTTTAAAAAAAATATCAAAGGTCTTTTTAATAAAATGGTTTTAGACATGGTTCTCCATATTGAATTTTTAAGTGACTGGAGAATTATTTCAGCTTTTTGCCTTCCTACAATAGTGTTGATTGCATAATATTGAATAGCTTTAAATATCAATCAAGTATTTTATCAAGTGCTCACTATGTTCCCAGAAGTATGTGAAACATTTGGTATGAAAAAAAATTTTGGTGGATGGGTAGAAGGAATTGACGATGCAGTTGGAGTATAACATAGAGAAATGAACACATTTTGTAATACTGTCCTTATACACCAAGGGCAAGACTTAGATGAGTCTTGTTTTGTTTACATTTGAGTTATCTTCATAGGGAAACTTTTCCCTCCACCCCCTCTTCCCTTTCTTTTGAGTTTCATGTAGATTTTACTTTTAAAGTTGTGGAATAAATGTTGGGCCTCTTAGCACAGCACAGTAGGCTCTTTTAGGACTTGGTGGTGATTATGAAATAAATGCTACTAAGTATGCCCTTATTTACTTTTCTACTATGACTCAATTTGTTGAAAACTATGGTTTTTTGGGGGTTTTATATCCAACTATTACTTTTAATAAAAACTTGACTTCTATCATGTGAAAAATTGGGTTTTAGAAGAATAATGAAGAAAGGAACTTAGGATATAAGATAGGTAGAAATTTAGGGTTCCAAATTTCAAAGTGTACACCATGGAATGAAAAGGACAACTGATGTTGATTGGCACTAACCACATTGACTTAAGACTGAGACTTGATGCTGAAATGGTACTTTCTTACACTGTAACATCCTCTATAATAGGTTAATCTCCGTGTTCATAGTGGGATCATCCCTGTTCTTTAAGGAAATAAGATTTGTTGAATCTAGCATTATGACCTCATTTTCCAGAATATTGAGATGACATTCTTAAGAAGAAAAGTTAACTTTGGATGAGTGTGAAGTTTAGAATCATCTAGTTCAGTATCAAAGGCCTAACTGAACTCTTTCCTCCCCCCTCCTCTCACGCTCCTTTATAAATTGATTTGGAAGTTTTATTTTTCTAATTGTACTGTAGATGCTTCTTTAACGGCTGTTCTGACACCACTGATGCTTTCACTCATGAGATCAGAATTGGAGAGAATTTGTATTACTGACCCAAGACAAGGAGTAGGGTGAGTTGGCTTTTATCAACCTTTGCTCTCCATTTGGAATAACAAATCAATCACTTCTTATAAGGGTCTAGGGAAAAGAGATAGTTTTCAGTGTATTATATGAAAAACCCAGGCTTTGAATGAAATTGCTTGCTAACCTTTCTTAAGTGTGCTTGAAGCCAGAACTGCTGATTGATCCCTTTAGGCCTAACCGTCTGGTGAAAAAGGATGATTAGATTTGAGTGGAAGGAGACAGGTATCTCTTTCATCCAAACTTTGAATTCTGAACCCTACCCAGCTGTTTCTTGGTACACGATGGAACATCCTCCCTTTTGAAATAATTTAAAATGTTCTGGCTTCAGCTAAAGTATCTAAAATAATGAGGTGTTAGTTGAAACTAGAAGCTTTTAGCAAAGCAAGTTGTGATTAGATATCCAGGGCATTGGCATGTGTGTTGCCTCCTAATCCCAGGCATCCGCTTTCAGGGAGTGTTAAATTGGTGTAGAATAAGAAACAGGAGGGGTGGAGCACATTCATATGCTAGACTAGGCAAAGGTGTCCCAAGCATCTCCCAACACCTTCAACAAACCTAGATCCTGAACAAATCTAGATTGCAGCAACCTGGGGTGGGAGCCTTGTCTGTCCTCTGAAAATCCTGAAAAATGAGTGCTAAGATACTGAGGTGATATCTGTACCAGGTAAAATGATAACTAAATATTGACCCTTCTCCCACCCTTTTCTTTCAGAAAAAGATACTTACCAGATTTGTGTAGGATTGCCACATGTATCTCTAATTTCCTTGAGCAGTGAGCCATTTAAGTGAAAAATATGCTGTGGTTGAATTGAGAAGAGGATAGCTACCATAATTTAGAAGGTTCTATGGCTATCCGCCTTTCCTACTGCAGCTAAACTTGTTCCTGCGCTGCAGTGCTGGGTGATTTTCACTGAGGTAATTTATTGGCTCAAAAGCTGCATTAGAAGCTATAGCTAAGCACCAGCTCTGAGAAGCAGCAGCTCCTCCACCTTTCCATTTCCTAAGAAATAATTTTACACTTCATTTTCAAGGCAGGCAAAATGATAGTTTAGGACTAAAATATTATAGCCAAGGTGTGTAAATAACAACTATCTTAAAAATCAGTAAAGGCCTAGTAAATAAATTAAGTGAGAAGAATCCTCCTAGACTTAGAAATTAGGCACAATTACCTAGTATTTTTGTTAAGAAGTAGTCGCCTACTTAGACTTTTGACTTGGTATAGAATGAGGACAGGCTTGCTAGCAGGAATAACATGTATTATTCACATAATGCTGAGAAAGAAGAAAAAAATTATTTCATGACTGCTAACAGCAACTTGTTTCTCTTAGGGAAAATCCAATCCAGTTGCTCAGCCCTCAAAAAATTCCTTCAGTAAAATAAGAAGTAATTGGAAGCCCTTAAGTGAAGTAAAGTTGTAGCATTCAAACTTAGGAGGCAAATAGCTTGGGCTCGCACAGGGAGATGCAAATAACTTTGGAAACCACTTATTTCTCCTTCATCACTTAGCACCTGAGACTGACTTTAATGAGAGAATGAGAAACCTAGTGAGTGTTAGGTGGCTTACAACTACAGGCAGAAAAGACTTGGAAATAGGAGTGACATGAATAAAGAAGTAGAACAATGAATTGAACCACAGTCATATTTGCCACTATGTCCTTCTCTTCTACCTCTACCCCTCAGCAATACTTAGTTTAGTGACATTTCCTATAACACAACATTCTTCCTTAGGAAATAGTGTTATGTTTTGGAAGGAGCACTGGTCTTACAGACCTAGGTTAAAATACTGCCTTCCAAACTTACTAGTGAGGTGACCATGGGTAAGCCACTTAACCCTCAGATTCTTCATCTATAAAATGGGGGTTAAAAATACTTGCACTATACCTCATAAAGTTATGAGAGAAACAGTTTGGAAACCTGGGGCTGTAGAAACATGGCATGTCATTACTATTATTGTTTTATTTAATCACCACCTTTGACTTTACAGGCACCATAGACCAACACAACCTGTGACGACTCAGCCTGGCTGGGGTGTCTATGACAGGACCACCGTCACAACTATTGCACAGACTCCAGGGGATTGGAGCACTAGCCTCTTCAATGTTTGCAGTGACAAAAAAATTTGTATGTTTCTTCCCTACTTTTAAAATAGTCTAAGTTGCTTTTAGTTTTCCCTTACGAGGCAGCAGAGTCCAGAGCAGGGGTAGGGAACCTGTGGCCTTGAGGCCACATGTGGCCTTCTAGGTCCTTGAGTGTGTGCGATCTTTTGACCAAGTCTAAGTTTTACAGAACAAATCCTTTTATTAAGGGAGTTTGTTTTGTGAAGTTTGGTTTCAGTCAAAGGGTCGCACTTGAGGACCTAGAAGGCTACATGTGGCCTTAAGGCCACAGGTTCCCCACCCCTGGTGCAGAGGAACATGGACTAGAGTTAAGTGAGATAAGGATAAGTAACCTGATTTCTTACTTCTGCCATATTTTCCTCCATTCTGATATTTCTGTAGCCCAAATCTATTCATTTCTCTTTTACTTTTTTTTTGTTTTTAGAAAAACTGTCCATCATGAATTCAATTTTTTCTTATCTGCTAATTGAGTTTTTCATTTCTGTAGGAAGAACTCTAAATTCTGACTTATATTCATTTGTAATTTTTTTTTTTGCTTTTTGGTGAGGCAGTTGGGGTTAAGTGACTTGCCCAGGGTCACACAGCTAGTAGGTGTTAAGTGTCTGAGGCTGGATTTGAATTCAGGTCCTCCTGACTCCAAGGTCAGAGCTCTATTAGCTGTACCACCTAGCTGCCCCCGTTTGTAATTTCTTAAGAATTTCATTTCTCTTTTGAACCATTCTTGAATTTCTTGTTGTTCCAGGTTGTCTTGGGAGTTCACAAAAGTCAGTGTTTCATCATGTATTGGTTCACTTTCCTTTGTCCTGTAATATTTGTTATTTAGTATTTATTATTTAGTATTAATATTTTAATTAATATTATTTAGTATTAATATTTAGTATTCATCATTCCTTCTAGTTTTAGGATCCTCTGTGTTGATATATCTGTTTGTGCTATGGGTTTTTAATCTTCAAATCTTTGATACTTCAGCCTTTTTTCCTTATATTTCTTTGTCATTCACTTTCTGACTCCTCTCCCTTTGCTGGTATGTATTCTCCCAGACTAGGCTGAAAGACTGTTTGGGGACTTAGGATTCACCAGCCTCAGTCTCTGTCCTGAGGAGATTCTGGAGCCACAGGACTGACCCTGAACTGGGTTTCAGTCCCCTTTCCTTCATACTCAGTACAACCACACATTCTTGGCCCCTTGCCCTGGTTTCTCACCTCTCCTTTCTTTGCCCCAGTTTCTCATCTCTCCTTTCTTTGGCTGCACTAATTTCAATACCTTCTGCTTTTTTGCAGGGTGGGGAGGGTGTTTTGAGAAGACTCTTTGAAGCTTTGGGGATCTTTAACCTAGGGCTGGTCCCAGGTAGAAGGCAACCTGCTTTTAGCTCCATTGCCCTTCTTCTTTATGTGGCTGGGCAGAATTGGTATTGTGGTGGAATGAGATGATTGGGGATGGGGTATGCTGCTCAGATCTCTGAATTAGGAGAGGATCTCAAAATAGATCCTACACACATGTGCATCCTTACTGGGAATATGAAAACTGGTAGGGAGAAAGGTTTGGTGTTGCTGAATTACTGCTTTAGGGGGTAGTGTTCTATGGTGTTAATGCATAAGGATTTTACTTTGTTAGAGCTCTCTTTTTTTGTCCTGTTATTGCTCTGTACCTGGTGCATAATTCCTCTTTTTGGAGGTCTTGGGAGTTAATGGGTGTCTAAAGAAAGTGTCTAATCCACCATCCTTTTGGTCTAATGAACTTGAAGTTGTTCTAATTGCTACTGAATCAAAATGAGTCACTTGATCCCTGACAGAGAGCTTCTTAGTTTTCAGATCACCAAAAGACCACACTGGACTCTGGATGATGTTATGCAGGTAGCAAGTGTACCACCTGAATTTGGAACCCCTTGCTATTGCTAGGATTTGGTGTAGTTGATTGGGAATTAGTCAGTTATGTAATTTAGCTTATGCCCCTGTATGGTCCATTCTCCACTCCTAGATCGCAAAAGAGACTCATAAATTCAATAGCAAAAATATTTAATTAAGATATGAAACAACTTAAATAGCAAGGAATGGCCTCAAATAGCAAAAAATGTTCAGTGTTTCCATATTTCACAAGTAGAAGCTAACTCCTCTTCCTCCAGGAGAGTTATCTAATTCTCCAGCAGAGTGGGCAGATATAGTACCTTCAGAACTCATGGCCCCAATGACAAACACTTAGTATGTGGTGTTGTGTGCCTCCTAGTATGCTTTGCAGCAGTCTTTCTCTTGGAGCAGGCTGGAGAAAGCCTGGAACTTCTCATCTATCCTCTGGAGTCATCAGGGTCTAATCGCAGCTCCTAGGTTTCCCTCTCTAATCCTAGCTGCTGCTCACTTCTACCATGTCTGTGGTTACCACTGCCTACTCCACTTGTCTTTCCTTTCTTTTCCTAATTTGTGCTGCCCACTTTTTAAACCCTTTGCCTTAAAGCAGCACTCTATACCAACCAAAGTCTGCCTTGTGATGTTGCCACATTCTCCAGCTAGACGTACAGTCTTCTGAGAAATTTATTTCAGAGAATAAATCCCAATGACTGATGCTTTACGCCCCATTGTGGGCAATGAAGCCCTAGGAACATGACCACTGCACCCTGCTCCCTAGAGCTTCCAAGGTCCCCACCCTGGGGGTTTTTGATTATGCTGAGGCTGTCCAAGGGCAGTCTTCTCAACCCTTTCTGCCTTGGGACATTTAGCCTTTTAGGCTACATGTGTACCTCTGGTCATGCTGAAGGCTACCCTGTATTTGACCTGACTTTGCTCCTTTCCTTTCCCTGTAAGCTTTCTGGCTGGCTTTTTGTGCAGTTCTGTGGTAGAAGTCACCTCTTAATGGATTTCTTGATCATTATTTGGTGTGGTACACACTTCAGGGTTTTGCTGGAGTAGATGGGTATATGAGAGCTCAGTGGTCTTCCTCCCATTCAGATAGCTTTAGCAGGAAGTCATGACACTGCCTCTTCATCAGTCCAGAGGAGTCAATAGGTCATTAGCAAGAGTGAAATATGAACAATTGTCCTTTCCAGTGCTTAAGGTAGAAACAAATAAAGGAAATCCCAGCCTTGATCATACCTGTCCAACTTTTCTAGTGCTTTGGGAGAAAAGGAAGATGAGAGGACAGGAGGGTCCTCTACAAACTGCTGGTGGGACTGACTTAAGGCTGTCAAAAGAGCCAGATCACTGCTTTCTCTCTCTGTCCCTGCTGCTTCTAGCATTGTTTTGACATCTGTGACTGGAGTACCATTTCCTAGGGCCTAGCCATATAGGCCTTTAGCTTTTTCTGAGGACTTACTCCTGTTCAAGTTAGACTAGTTCTTTTCCTCAAGAGGCATTAAAACTCTCCTTGAAATCTGATTGGCTAAAAGGACTAATTCAGGTTGTTGACATGATTCACTGGTATAAAATTCTAGGAGGAGTGACAACTCCCTTTTTAAAACTTCTGACCAGGGATCAACAGCATGAGCAGTGCTGAGAAGTTGTGTTCAGCTAAATCAATGTAGGGACCTCACTGAATATCCTTGTTGAAAATTCTTCTGCTATGGCTAAGTATATTTCCTGTGAACTGTTGAATGACCTATGAGTGTCTCATTTTGTTCCATATCAGATCCTCGACTAGTACTCAGGGAAAGGAAAGAGGGGATACATATTATAATATATTCTATATCATATAATGTCCATTACGTATAAGGCACTGTGCTGAGTGCTTTACAATTATTATCTCTTTGATCAGGGTGCTAGACTTATCTTTCTCATTCACCTGAAAATTCTAGATTGGCTAAGAGAATAACAGTTTGATTGGATGAAGAGGGGATTTCAAGAAATATATTCTTCTTAAAACTTGACTGGCTTGAATGATAGGAAAAAGGCAATCCTAGCATCAAGCCAATTTCTAATATATTAAGTCCTTGGGGTCATCTACCAGAAAAACTCTCATTGCACTAATTGACTATAATGTCACATCTAACAATCTTGTAGGAAAAAAAGGACAGGGTCACTTACTCAGTCATCTCCTCTGTCATGTAGCATTTAAAAAATTTAATGGAATTGTGTTATAAACAAAAGTGGTTTTTCTTTTATTTCTGTCCATTCTGTTTAATAGAGATATTCTATGTATTTTCAAGTATATTATCTGGCACATAAATAATTTGTGTGGAACTTGAAAGAGAGAGAGAAAGAGAGAGAGAGACAGACAGAGAGAGAGAGAGAGAGCCACTATTTCTGCAGTTTTGTTCTATGTCAGACTTCTGTCATTGGGCAGTTTTCCATGAGATGCCGAGAATTAGTTACAATTGACCATCCATTAAATTGAGGGTACATTGTGAGTAGAGATGGTTTCTTTTTCTCTTTGACTTTTTGCTGCCTTTATTTTACAATTGTGAGGTTTTTTTTAATGGTATTATTCTTTTTTTTCTGGCTTTTATCTGAATTCATAATACACCGAAATTGGCAAATCAGGAGCAACTCTATCCTTTGAAGATATAGTTGTTGCAAGCTCTATCTCAAAGAGACAAGCAGAGTAATTTCTAGGTATAAAATGGCACAATGGATTTGCAGAATTTGTAAATGTATTGGTATCTGAATAGCAAAAGTCCAAAGTATTTGAGTGTCCCCTGGGAGTATGAGAAGGTTGCATAAGTCTCCCTCTCTTTGGGCTACTAAACACAGTGGCCATGATGTATATGTAGGCATTGGTGTTTGGTGTGTCAAATACAAATAGTGGTACTAATAATAGCTACTCATATTTCCATAGCTCTTTAAGGATTACAGACTTTTTTTCTCACCACTTGGTGAGGGAATTATTCTTGCCTGGGGGGTATTACTAACTCCATTTTTCAGATGAGGTTTCAGATGAACTAGTGCCCCCAGGGTCACATAATTGGTAAGTGTCCACACTGGGACTAGATTGGAGGTCTCTTGACCCCAAGTTCCAGCTTTTCTCACTGTATGTGCAATGATTCTTTATATTTATTAACTAGGTTTGTTGCTATGTGCAAAACAAATTTGTTGACATAGTGTGAAACAAAAACTCAGAAGCAAAAACTGGTCTGTGCAGTATACCTAGCTCTAAGTTCAGGGAATCAAGTTCCAAATAGTTTTCAAATTTAATTGGACAGATGACAAGTTGTTTCAGGCACTGGTCAAAATCAGAGCAACTTTTTGAGATGAGAAAAAGAATAATGTCAGCTTTAGGATTAGCGCAGGGAGTTTGTATCAATATGACAAAAAGGCTTCTATAAACTTCATAGAAAATGGTGGCTACTAGTCTAATGAATCATGTATACAATACATATTTTAAAAATAAATTGTATACATTAATATGTTAGAAATACTTGTTTCAATGAAAATTTAAATCCTCGATATGTTTTATTTTATAGAAGATTAAAGTAATAATAATACATTTAATTTGGTGCTTTACATGTATCATCTCAACTGATCCCCACAAAAGCCACTGCGAGGTAAGCATTGGAAATAGCGTTATCTCCATAATGCTCTGGGGCCTTACATGACTAACCTTAATTATAGTGGGTGGTAATGCTAGGTTTGAACCCAGGTCTTTTGACACCAAAACCAGTGCTCTTTCCACTATGACCACGTTGCTTTGAGTTAACCTTTGTCAGTGGTTAACTAAAGAATTTGAATGGGGATTCTGTTATAGCTAGAAAGGCATTTTAAAAAGAATAACTGGGAGTTGAACAGAAGATGTGCCAAGCTGCCCTTCCTGATTCTGTCTGACCATGTGCTAGCTCAGCATTTGGGTCCTTTGGGCATTACGAGCCCCTGGTTACTTCTTCAAGGAACCCCCTTAATGGCCACTGAGCAAACAAAAGGAGTCAATGACTAAGTGGTGAGCAAACATCCATCTTGAGATGGGCATGTCCAGGCTTAGACGTGACCTTGTGAGTGTGAGAGGTCTGAAGGTCCTGGGTCCATCAAGCAGAGCTGACTGGTGGCAGCGAACATTTCTGCATCAGAAAAGATTGACCAAAGACTTGTGATGGAAAATGCTATCCACATCCAGAGAGACAACTCCAGAGTCTGAATGCAGATTGAAATATACTATTTTCACTCTTTTTTGTTCTTTGTTTTTTCTTTCTCATGGTTTTTCCTTTTTGTTAAGATTCTTCTTTCACAATATGACTAATGTGGAAACATGTTTAACATGATTGTACATGTATAACCTGTATCAGATTGCTTGGTCTCTTGGGGAGGTGGGGAGGGAGAAAAATTTGGAACTCAAAATCTTATAAAAATGAATATTGAAAACTATCTTTACATGTAATTGGGAAAAATATTATTAAGTACAAAAGAAAAAAATAAAAGATTGACCACTTAGAAGAGTCAATGGAAGAGAGAGTTAGGGGCATACTCATTCTCTTTTTAAAGGCCCACTGAGTCATCAGTTCTTCTTGATTGGTGTCCAATAATGGGATTGTTTCATCATCCCCAAATGCAAGTCCTTCAGCCCTGAATCACATCCGATGGGAAGCATCCAGGAGCATGTCAGCCCCAAATACCCAATTACTGAGCGAGCTAGCATACATGGTCAGGTGGAATTAAGGGTAGCGTTGCACATGCCCTATTCAACCCATAGTAACAATATGCACCGTATTTGTCACTTAGTTTTCAGTTCTTATTTGGAGTATAAGAATAGAGCTCTTGTCTCATTAGGCTCATGTTTAGGGCTAGGGGATATATTTTTTGGTGAAGTTTTTCTGTGTAAATTTAGCATTAATTAGTTTTTCTCATTGTGGTTATTATTGGCAGGTTTCTGTGGTCTCTTTTGTACCATGTGTCTTGAGTGTAACATTGCAAGGCATTATGGAGAATGTTTATGTTGGCCATTATTACCCAACTCCACCCTTGCATTAAGAGTAGGCACCAGAGAGAGACATAAAATACGGGTAAGTGTATATGAATTGGTGTGTGCTTGGACATTGGGTCTTAAAGAAGCATTATTTTTAATAATCCTCTGGAAAGAGGAATAGTGGGAGAATAGCTATGACTACAAAAGATAGACAACTTGAATTCATGAAAGTGAAAAAGGTTAATTTGCAACATCTCTTTATTGTTAATTAAACTTTTCTCTATCCTGGGTTTTGCTAGTAGCTCTATAACTATTTTTCTCTGGGATTGGGAAGTCAGTTCACAAGTTTAGGGTGGTCGTGGTGGTGGTCAAGTGTCTGAGTCAGACACTTCCTCCTGCCCTGGTAATTCAGTCATTGATTTAAAATAAGAAATAGATGTCAGTAAGCATCTTTTTCACAGTGAAGTGGAATTCAGATAAGGAAATCAAAGGTGCTTTTTAAAAATTCCCTCCATTATAGGAGACTAATTCTCTGAAATGGAAATTAGGATCATAGATTTAGAACCACAAGAGACCTAAGTAAGTGGTTATCTGGTCCCACTCACTTATTTTACAGGGGGCCACCTCCAGTCATCCTGATTTATATCTTGACACTGGACCCAGATGGCTCCAGAAGAGAGTGAGGCTGGTGACTTTGCATAACCCTCCCTCACTTAAATCTAATTCATTTGTACGTCATGACATCGCCTTCCTGATGTCATGGTTCTTTTCGAGAATGAAGGACAAACAACAAACAATGAATGAATGAGTAAACTTATTTCACAGTTGAGGAATCTGAGGCTCAGAGAGATGAAGGGAGTTGCCCAAGGTCACATAAGTAGTTAAGTGGCAGAGTCTGGATTTGAACACAAGTCCTTTGGCTCCAGATCCAGCCTTCTCTCCACTGTATCATACTTAATCCCAGAAGGCAGCATGGCACAGTGAATAAAGAGCTAGCCTTAGAACTAGCAGGACTTGGGTTCAAGTGTTACCTTTGATACATACTGGCTGCATGATCCCAGTCAAATCACTTAACCTCTGAGTTCTTTGGCAATTCTCTAGAACTCTGAATTACAGAGAAGGTTCAGACCTGAATTGGTAGAGGAAGTCTGCTTACCTAGGCATTTCCCATACTACCGAAATCACAGGTTCAGGCTCCATTCTAATCCTTACCTTGATAAGATATACATAGAATCCTGCTACTTACTACTCATGTGACCTTGGGCAAATCGTTTAACATCTCAGCTTCAGTGTTTGCTCATCTGTAAAATGAGATGGTTGGACTACCTTGACTCCAAGGTTCCTTCTGACTCTAAACCTATGACCCTATGTCTTCTAAAAAAAACCAGTTCCATACATTAAAGGCCCAATACAATACAGTTGACTGATTAGAGAGGTGTTAGTTCTCTCTTTCTCCCCCACCTCCGTCCTTGTTATAATGGAATCCCATTGTCTTAGAAGTGAGTAGATGTGAATGCATGTCCTGAATGTCCTGAGTTCTGCCCTAGGGCACTCTGTGTGAAGACTGGTTGGTTGTGCACTGCTGCTGGCCCTTTTCTGTCTGCCAGATGGCGCGGGAACTTAAGATGAAGACAACCCAAATGGATAAAGTCTGTGCAGCTCCTTCAACTCAAGTTTTTTGGGCCCCTGGAACTAAAGAGTTAATTGTTTGAAAGAAATATGTTTTTCCTTCTCCCCAAAAAGCAGCAAACAACAACTTAGTGAGTAGAAAAAAAGACCCCATTTTCTTCATAATTATTATTCAATGACATAGTATTAAAAATAAAATATTTTTCATATTGTATCTATAGTGTTCTGCTCTCTTTCACTGAATTTGTCAATCCATGGATGTAAATTTTTAGAAGTGTTTCCCCAACTCAGCAGCTTTAGGAGATCACAGTTACTTTTACTCCTCTTCTTATAGCCCCCTCCCTCCTTATGTGTTGTTTTCTGTCATTAGAATATAAACTCCTTGAGGGCAGGGATTGTTTTGTTGCTTGTATTTATTTGTATTCTTATCCCTTAGCATAGTATGTATGACAAGTGCTTCCTCTAGCATCTATCTCTGTCTCTCTTTCACACACACACACACACACACACACACACACATTTACCTATCCTTCCTTCCTCCCCAGCAACCCTACCACTCTTTCTTCTCAAGGTAAATCTGCAAGGCCAAGAATGAGAACCTAAACTTCACCATGTGACATTCTTCCAGCAAGCTGGTGAAAGAAGTCTTTGGTCAAAGGACTTTGAGGAAGTCCAAGCAAATGTAATGGACTAGTATTATTTGTCCCTGCTCCTGTCATCCTGAAGTGAAGCTAGCATTGCCAAGGCTGAGGCAAAGACTGTCCTAACTCTCTTCTGTCCTTCTGCAGAGTAGATGTCTTGTTTAGCAATCCTTGACTCTCTGGGATACCTTTTACATGTTTCTGGCAGCACCTTTGGGTAGATAAAGTCACTGGGAAAAATTAAGCTCTACAAGGGCCATAGCTCATGTACATGGGATGGTCATCTTATCCTAGTTAGCTCCTAGAATAGCCAGGCACGTGGTGTATGGATTCATGCCTCATCATGGCATAGAGATGATTCTTAGTTCTTGAAAGTTGACTGGAATAAAAGCTCCAGTAGGTTGTACCAAGGTAGAAAGACATTGAGTATGGTCCCACTGTCTTTTACTTAGTGACCCATCTAGCTGTATTCAGAGGATTTTTCACCAGAAAATTGACCACCAGGTGGTGATGCAGGGTCTTTTGTTTGTTTGTTTTCACAAGCACAATACATAATTGCTTCTGACTTTCACGGTTGAAGGGAGTGCCCATACTGATGAAATCATTGAACCTTGAAGTCAATTAGTGGTACAGTCAGATTAAATGAAAATAAACCTTGTTTTATTATTTCATGCTAAAACACATCTCACAGCACAAGCTTACAATTTGGAATAACATGCATTTTTTTTTTTTTTTGGCACAAGAAACTCTGGGTACTTTTCTTCTTTAAGACTATCAAACCTACTATGTAAGAAGCTGATTTTCCCCCCCATGCACTGTTTTTGGATACAGTTGTGTATCTGCCCAGTGTATTGAGGTGGAAATGTATCCTGTAGTACAATTAGGGGAAGCTTCTTTCTCAATTTTCTCACTGTGCAGCAGTATGAGCAAAAACCCCACCATTTTGTTGGTATCACAAGCCTAAGCCATAAAACCCTGGGATTTTAAAATATCCCAATTGCCTTGAAACTATAAAGTAGACAATGGAACACACACACACACACACACACACACACACACACACACATAGATATATATATAGAAAACAAGAGAGAGAGTGATTCTGAAGGGAGATAAGAAGGGTATAGTGCCTTTTAGTTTCCACTCAAGAAGACAGCAAGGACAGGGGATGGAAAGGAAGAATCACTTGACAAAAAAATGCCTCCTCTGTGGGAAAAAAAGATTGTTCAAATAATAATGTACATTAGATAAAGGACAAATAATAACCTTGGTGTTGAATACAAAATTTCCTCAATTTACTGGAGAAAATAAATAGGAATACCTTGAAGGAGTGACCCACCATTAAAGCCCCTACCTTGTAGTTCTTTGCCATTATATTCTCTTGGTTTCCAGGGTGTCAAATGCAAAACTGGGTACACAATGTGTCCAGTATGTTAGCCTATAGACTTGCAAAGTGGTCAGTGATTCTACTCTCTGGTTTTGGGTGCCAGTGTCAAGAATGGCTGGTGTGTGATGCTTGTTCCAATAAGGATGTCAGCACCAAAGACTGAATTCAATGAGGACACCAGCCCTCCCCAGTCCTGGATCCCATCCCTCCAGACACCTAGAACTTTTTGTAAAGCTATGAAAGAGAAGGTTTAGGAGTTTTGGAATTCACTGTGTGTCTTCCTCCCCTCCCCACTCCTCCACAGTAACAGTTCTCATTTCTATATTCTGTAATGGTTAAGTATTTATTTACACAGCTGTCCACACTGATGACCAGAGGATATTGCTGATATAACAAAAGTGATTCAGGTACACGTAAACTCACCAGTACTTTTCTCTGGTCTCTTAAACAATATACTGTGTCTGAAAAAGAACAGAAGCATTCTAGCTCCAATGGTTACTCTGCTCCCATACCAGGCAGTTTACTCTTAGAGCAGAAAGTTCCCTTTCTCTTTTCTTTCTTCATCTACTCTCTTCTTCCTCCTCCATTCCCTTAGTCCATAATAATGATGATGATGATGATGATGATGATAACAATTAATAATAATTATGATGATAATAATAAGCAACAGACCAGAAGAAATGAAACCACCAAAGTCCATGATAAACAAACTACTTAAGACTGAGAGCCTGAGCTGACCTCATTTTAAACTCACGTCCTTGATCTTTTCTCCTTCTTTCCTTGGCCTTATGGATTCTGTACTGTAGGGCTGTCATCAAGAACTGCATCCCTTAGGGGATGGCAAGTATTCACAAGTTTTCTGGTTCCTCTGGGAACAGATCAGATTCTTTTGTACTTTTGAAAACATTTGGTTCATTAGCTAAACAGTTTTGGGAGAGAAACAAAAATCCATGAACCTTCCATTTGAAAGTCATGGGGGAAATGTGGAATGCTAAAAATACTGCATATAGGACAGTTAGGAAGAGGGATTTCTTGGTGATCTAACAATGAAAGGGTGATGCTAATGCACAAAGGTAGAGACATCCCTCATCTATAATATGGGAACAATAACAAAACCTAATAATGTTGTGAAAATCAAATGAGATTTTATATATATATATGCATATATACATGTCCATATGTATATACATACATGCATATATACATACACATATATAGTACTCTGTACTATACTCTGTTTACTCTGTAAACCCTGAAGCACTAGATAAATGTCAGGTATCATTGTCATCATCATTATGCTAATAAGGAGACAATGTAGAACTATGAAATATACTACATTGCCTCGTGGTTTCAGGATACTTAAAATTAAGGTACCTAGAAGTTGTTAGGTTGTTTCCCTTAGCTTTTCCAACTTACCAGAGTCAACTGTGATTGGTAAAATATTCTCAGTGCTTTAGATGAGGTTACAGATATGGCAGGCAGGGTTTGGTCAAAACAAAAGTTACTATTTTCATGGCACTCTGTACTACTTCTGAAGCGGGAAGAGATTTCAATCTCATTTTATCATCACTAAGGAGATGGGGCCAACTCTTACTTACTCCAGGGGCTGGTTATATAGCTGGTCGTTTTAATGACAGCAGTTCATACAACAGTCACTGTCAGCAACGTCACTGTCAAAGGGATATACTATAATGACCTTGTTTGTGGATGATCCAATCCCACTCACTTCCTGGCCAATACTGCCTAAATATAGAGGTTCTTGCTGCTTGCTGCAATCTTCATCTGACATTAGCCAAGGGAATGGAGAGATTGCAAGACTCAATATTCTATGGCCTCATGATTCCTGTTGGTTTAAGGATGATAGAAGGCTTGACCCTACAACGGCTGGTTGAAATATTGATGAAAACTCTGTGGCAGGATCACAAACTGCAGTCCTTCCCATGCTTGACTGTGTTTCTAATGGCTTGCCCCTGGGTCACAAGTGGGAGGGGATAAAAGAATGTAGATAGATCAATGCAAATCCATCATCATTACTAGAAAAAAAAGTAGTCAATGTACTCTACTGATGGTGAATTATGTTTATCTTTGTATACATAGGATAGAATGTGCTTTTTAAAAAACTCTTGTATAGGGCAACTAGGTGGCCTAATGGATAGAGCACTGGCCCTGCAATCAGGAAGACCTGAGTTCAAATTCAGCTTCAGACACTTGACACTAGCTGTGTGACCCTGGGCAAGTCACTTAATCCCATTGCCTAACCCCCCCCCCCAAAAAGCTCTTATATAAGTTTCAAAGCAAAGGAGAAGATAAAAGCTTAGGTTAAAAAAAAAGTTTTTGGATTCTTCAGAAATTTAATTTATCCATGCTATACTACCTGTCCCCTCTTCCTAGCTAGTATGGATAACTCAAATTTTGCATTATAAACTCACTTGTTTTATCTTTAGGAACTTTTTTTTTCATGTCTTTTTGCTGACTTATATCAGAGTAAAATGAGATATATGGCAGTGCAACATAGTTGACAGGGCACTAGACTTCGAGTTAGAAAAATCTGATTCCAGATCCTGTCTCATATGCTTACTAGCTGTGTCACTTTTCTTCTAATATGCCTCGGTTTCATCATCTGTAAAATGAGAGTGTTGGACTTGATGGCTTCCAAGGTCCCTTTCCAGTATAAATAAATGATCCTATGAACCTATGACTTGTTCCTGAGTAAGAGGAGATGAGAGGCAGAAGGGAAGCAAAGACCTGAGTTTTTTCTAATTCTGCCTCTGACATATACTGGCTGTATAGACAACCTAGAGCAAGTCAGTGAAATTCTTATATCTCAGGCAACTCTTTGAGACTTTCAGTTATAGATGAGTTCTTGACTGGCATTGGTGAGAGGAATTTCCATACCAGGAGTTCCTGGTGAAATTAAAGGTTTGGACCAAAGAGGAGATGTCCAATTGCAACTGCTTTTCATCCTCCACTTAATTCAAATATTGACCATAGCAACTGGTCATGTCCTTCTCATTGTGTTTTGTTCTAGCCCAAGATTGTTCATTACCAATGTCCTCATTTCTTTGATCAAAATACCCCAATTGTAGAGAGTACCTTGCCCAGAGGCATCCAGATGGAAAGAGCAGTTTTGAAACCACAGGAAAGTGGAATGGAAGAGAATAAGGCTTCAGATTCAGGGCCTAAGGATGCTGAATGTGGAGTCAAGGGAAGAGGAGGGGGATTAGGGACATTGTGAAGAAATGCTGGCTCTTAGAAGGAAAATAAAATACCAAGAACTCAGCTGTCTTAGAAAGCTTTAAAAGACTGCAGATAGGTGGTCAACTAAGTTATCTATGAAAGGTAGGATGGGTTTAAGATTCAATGATGAAGGGGAACCGCCCTACCCACCAATTTCTTTGGCTCCATGAGCAGAGCATTAAGACAACCTCTGCATAATTCTAAATTGTAACAGTAAAGACAGGACAGACAGAGAGCTGGTAGTCATCTGAGGTCTAGCCAGCCCTTTCATTTGCCATTCAAATGCCAAGATTAGTGAAATCAGAAAGATGTCCAGGTTCATACTGAAAAGAGACATGAATGAATGGAGTAGCTGGGGTTTCATGCCCTCAAGAGAAGCCAAAGATGTGTAACCTGTGCCAGTGCATGAATCTCAAGTTTCACATGCTGGCTCGTCGCCTATTAATACTGTAGATGACTACAGACTGTTTTTCACTTTCATTGCTTCTCATATTAGGCCAACCCAGTGATATACCTGTGGCATCCCTTATGTTAAAATAATTTCACACTAATTGCAGATTTTTCCATCAAGCATTCTTCAGACAAACAGATATCCATCTTCAGTATCCAACTCCTTGCTTAATTTATCCCAGGAAGAATAAAGTAGCAGTACCTGTGGAGGTAAAAAACAAAACAAAACAACTTTTAGACTCTAGGGTACATTTAATGTTGTTTTGCAACATTAGGTTTTCAAATCAATTAAACCCAAAGAAATTTTTTCTGGCCCGGAGAATTTGTATTCGTATACCACTCTCAACTCTGCACATTTACCAGTGTTCTCTTTCCAAACACCTGCTTCTTTATCTCTTCCCTCAGTCACTCCACAAAGAGAACCTAAGAATCTGACTTTAGCTAACTCTTAAAGGCTATATCTAGGAGAGAGCAAATAATGCAACCATTGGGGAATAAGAAGAAATGAATTCCATTCTGTTTGAACTTTATTCTTGACCTTCAAGTGAAGTTGAGATTTACTGACTGAGGTGGATTGAGAACTTTTTACCCAACAGTACAACAGTTTGGAAATTTACTTGGTTTATAATAGTTCCAAACTCAGAGTTTTCTCACAAACATTCTCATGAAAACCCAGAAAAAAAGGTAACAAGCAAGAGAGGGAGATGAATCATCCTTTGTCAATTTCCTTTAGGCCTACTGCCTGGCTTCACATACATGTCTCTTGATTTCCTTTATGCCCCAGGACAAGAGCTAATTTAATGTCCTTACTTTCTCTTTGTCTCAGGGCTTGAATGAGTAGGAAGTCAACAACTAAAACCCAACTGGTAAGATGGACTTCTAGACCTTACCATCTCCCCCGGCACCGCATCCTTACAGGATTCTCAAAGCTTTGCCATTTACCCTGCTACACCTTACAGACTTTCCGGCACTTCCACATGACCTATCCGTGAACCCTTAGGCCTGCACTTTGCCATCTGCCCCACAAATGAACTTTTTTTTATGTCTATACTCTGCCTCAATTAGAGGGTGAGCTCCTTAAGAGCAGGAAAGTCTTCACCTTTCTATGTGTATAATGCTTAGCATAGTGCTTGGTAGCTATGAAGTGTTTAATAAATGCTTATTCATTCACTCATTCATTCATTCTTCATTTCATTTCATTCCTTTGGGAAAACTCTGATAGCAACCACCACTGGATCTTTTAACTGAAGCTTGGTTGGGAGTCTTAGCTAGTTCTCCAAAAACTTAATTATGATTCATTGTTCAGGTGGCTAGATTATTGAAGACATTCTAGCTTTCAAGGAGACAATCACATTTGTGCTTAGAAACAAGTTTATCTTCCCAGGGTTCTGGCAATTCAACAACTGTGAAATGAGGGCCTGCTTGGCACAGTGCAGGCATCCCATCCAGCAACGTGAGAGATGCTTACAAACCAAACCTCCACAGTTAGCTGCACATGTATATTTGTTTCCTTTAGTGCCTCTCTTAGCTTTAGGAAAACAAGACTCAGTAAGAACAGTCAGAGGCACCATGTGGTCCTCTCAATACTTTAATTCAGTCTGAGAAGCTTGAGAGCAAAATCTTTTCACCTAAATCTCTGTCTCCTGACTTCGCTGTTTTTGTCAGCAGTACCAGCATTTCCCATGTTTGTAACCTTGGGTTATCTTTGATTCTTCCTTCTCCTTTATCTCTCACATCTAATCCATTCTTAGGCTGTTGATTCCATCAGTACAACTCTCTTACATTTATCCTGTCTTTGTTATTATAACTTAATTCAGGTCATTACCACTTGCTTAGATTATTACAATAGTCTCATTATAGGTCTCCCCACTTTCACTATTTCCCCACAGCAATTCATCCTATACATTGTTGTCAGAATCACTTAAAAAATAGATCTGACCATATCACTCCTCTTCTTAAAACTCTTCAATGGTTCTTTATTGTTCTATTGAATAATGTTCAAGATCATGGCATCTCAGATTTAGAGCTAGAAGGGACCTCAGAGGTCTGAATCTAATCCCTTCATTTAACAGATGAAGAAACTAAGTGACTGGCCCAAGATCACATAGGAAGAAGTTAAAGTGTTAAAGGTAGGATTTGAACCCAGACCTTCTGATTCCAGAGTCACTGCTCTTTCTATTGCTCTTAAAGTCCATTCTCCTTTGCTTGAAATGCAAGGCTCTCCACAAACTGACATGTTCCCCACCTTTCTAGCCTTGTCTCATATTCCTCTCCTTCATACTCTCTGTTCCAGAGAAACTGGACAACTCTGACCCATTCTCACACCTTTGTGCCTTTACTTAGATTGTCAAGCCCTATGCCTGGAATATACTTCCCTCCCATTTTCTGGTATTGAACCTCTACTTTCTCAGAAAGCCTTCCTTGATTTTCCTAGTTAGCAAACACTGCCCTCAGACGCCATCACATAGCATTTTGCTTCTGAAGTTGAACATGTTCATGCAACATTGTATAGTAGAGCTGTGCAGGTGTCATTTTTTTTTTCTTTTGGTCTAGACCTATGATTTCATTAATAGAGTGAACTCCAGGTGAGGGAACTCTCTCTACCAGTGTAACTTAGAGACTTAGAGAATTGCCTGGTATATTGAGAGGTTAAATAACTTATTCAGGATCACAGAGCCAGAATATATAAGACAAAGGATTTGAATATAGGTCTTCCTGACTTATCTATTACACCATACTGTTTCTCATTGGGATCATATGCCCTACTAGGTTGTAAACTTTGATAGCAGGGACTTACCTAAACTTTGCATTTCCCTAGCACCAGCACAGTCATCTGCACACAGTAATAATACATGGTAATTAGCATTTGTAGCACTTCAAGGTTTACAAAGTGCTCTACCTATGCTATCTTATTTGACCCTCACAATACCTCTATAGGTGCTACTATTATTCTCTTTTTAGAGATGAGGATACTGAAGCAGACAGATGTTTCATAATTATCCCAGGGTCACATAGCTATTAAGTGTGTGAGACAAGATTTGAACTCAGGTCTTCCTGAAACCAAGTTCAACTGTCTATTCACTCTTCTACCTGGCTGCCTAACATATTTGATGATTAATAGATTAATAGGAAGCACTCAAGTTGTCCCTTGGTACTTAACGCTTTTTTTTTTTAAGAATTAAAATGTCATTAGAATGTGTAATGATTGATGAATTATCCTGTAGTCTAATGCTCTCATATTTTTTAAAATTATTTTTTCAATTAACAAGAATTTATTTTCTTTCCCTCCCCTTGGTAAATGTGCTTTGGTCTTCCCAAGGCTAACTGTATAATGTTTGCTAACAGGCTCCTCTTGTTTATTCTAAATATTTTGCATATTAAGTAGGGAATGTTGTTTATTTGGTTTTTCAGAACACAATACCATGGGAAGTTGAAAATCCTGTTGTCTGCAGAACAGCTTTATGGTCATGTCTGTGACATGGATGCTTCCTTTGGACTACTCAGAGCAATAATCAGGATAGGATGACCAGGGCTATGCTCCAGGGTACCAATTTAGAGTACACTGACAACACCTTTGCTCCTTCAGCAAGTAGAAACTGAGTTTAGAACTTAGTTAACAAAAATAATTAAAATAGGAAGCTACTAGATGACATACTTCCTTCCCCAGATGTGCCAGAGGTGAGTTCTTCCCTGTCCTGGCTCCATCATACTCCTCACCTCTGAGGCCTCCCCAGCAGCAGCCATGTTACCATGATATCTGGGAGTGTGAAGTTTCTAACTACAGTACTGCTGTCCTGGGTTTCAGTGTCTCTCCAGGCCTTCTCTGAATTGGTCGTAGAAGGTGGATTTGTGAGTGTCTTTTGTGGTGCTTGCTCCGGGTATGTTTCCTGGCATTTGTCCTCACCATCAGAAATGTTCTCCTGGAGTTTCATGATCACCCTGATAAGCTACAAGCTTTAGTTTTTTTGACTACCATATAATTTCCATACCACTTTTTAACTTTTTACTTTCATTCCACTAAAACCCCAAGATTATTTTCATATATCAACCTCTTTACAGCCACACCCACCTCATCTTTTTACTTATATTTTTATCACTAGTGTAATATTTTACATTTAGCTTTTTTTTTTCTTTTTTGGTGAAGCAATCATGGTTAAGTGACTTGCTTAAAGTCACACAGCTAGCAAGTGTCAAGTGTCTGAGGCCGGATTTGAACTCAGGTCCTCCTGACTCCAAGGCAGGAGCTCTATCCACTGTGCCACCTTGCTGCCCCTATTTATCTCTTTTTTAAAGTTTAATTTTGCCTGTTGAGAACTTCTTGGATCCTGACTGCAATCTAGTCTATTACGTTCCTCCTAAATTTGTGACATTTGCAAATTTGAAAAGCATACCATCTACATCTTCAAATGAGTCATTGCTAAAAATGTTAAATAGCACAGGGTCTGTGGGACACTCCACTAGAGATCTCCTTCTGAGCTGACATTGAACCATGAACAATTACTCTCTCAGTCCAGCTGTTGCCTCAATTCTGAGTCTCCCTATTACCTACCTATTATTTCTCCCAGAGCCTAGAACAGTGTTTATGCACACAGTAGGTACTTGATAAATATTTGCTGAGTGAATGAACCCTGTTGAACAAAGGTTGAAGTTTTCAAACACTCCTATGTCTCCTTTTTCATCCTCCTCCAATGGCTAAAAAGGAATTAAAAACCAAAGCAAAAATAAGATTTTAAAAAAGCAACCCTCCTTATAAATAGATTTTGCTGAACTGAATATTTGGAAATTTAGTTTCTTAAGCTTAAAAATAACCTTCCCTTCAAAATATCTCCCCATCTTGTTCTGACAGTTCGGTTTCTTCTGGAAGCTGTTGTTTCATCTCTTTCTATCTGTGACTGACATATCCTTTTCATATGGTTTATTTATCCCCTTTCACATTAGCAACACAAAGCATCTACCCAGGGGGTTCCTTAGGGAATCTGTGGTGCACTTATGCAGAAATATTTTAAGTTTCAGCCAGGGCCCCTCATTAAGGCTGCCTTTCCAGGTTCAGGTTTGATTTCTGTTGATTTCATCATGAAAGGGCCCTGAATGGAAACAATTCTTACAGCTGTCAAGTTGGGTTAAAGAGTCAGGTTAATTTGTATGGAAAACATTTTAGGATAGTAGTGATTGGCCCCTGGGCCTCATGTCCAGCTGCAGCCCAACCCTTGGCACTTTAAAACAGCCCTCATCAAGTCAATCCCACTAACAAAGATTTCAGTAAAACACTAATGAGAATGCACAAAATCGCTTTTGCAAATCAATGTCTTTTGTCCTTCTCTTCCCTGGCTCAAATCCCTTTGTTTCTTTCCATGTCTGTAGCACTTCCTTGTCCACCATCGACCTCATCTATGTAATTAGTTTGCTTCTGTGTGTGTACCCACAAACCTCTTACCTTCTAGCTTTTGATAATCATTGGCATGATAAGTAGAAGGATGCCAGCTTTCAAAAGTCCTTTGGATCTTACAGAAGATGAGAGTGTGGGTTGTTTTGGAAACTGAATCCCTTTTTATGGGGATTCTACTAAGTACAATTTAGAGCTGGGGAAGGAGCAGGCAGGCAAAACCAGAAATAGCCTGCTGGAAGAGAAAATCTGGGGAATGAAAAATGTTTACTGAATTTCAACATCAATGATCCAGAATAAGAGAGCAGCCTCAACTCTTGTTCCAGGTTTTTCTAGTCACGCCCACTTGCTCTTGCAGCCGCAGTAACTTCATTTTCTTTCTTTTCTTTGGGCAGAGCAAAGATATCCCGAGGTTCCCTTTGGTGCTCCCCTCCCCCCGACTTTCTGCAAAGTAGTCCAAAGTTGTCTTAACCTTTTTTCTTAAAGGCCTTGCCATCTTCACTGTGTTCAGTAGAATATTTACCAATTAGAGATTCTCACCCTTTTTCACACCTGTGAGCTCACCAAAGCATTCTTTATCAATTACTGATCATAGTCAGTTACCTGTCTACTTGTCCAACTATGTGTGGCACAGATTTATATGGGATGGTCACAGAAGAACATGAAAAGATGGATTAAAGTGGGCAGCATGCTATAGGAGAAAGAAAACTATTGCTAAGCAGTTATTACACAAATGATCCATTGGTTGAGGTAATTTCCTCACTGGAAGTTTCTTATCCTAATGAAATCACAACTCTGGGCCCCCCCTGCCACCAAAAATGCTCCATAAGTACCCTTTCTCCATGGCAAATTACAGCACTTGCATGCTTTGGCATGCTTATATGTATTGCTGTGGCCAAAACAATTTATCCCTCTAGGAACTCCTCCCCTTTCGTGATGGGGAACCTCTCCACACTTAGCTAGACTTGGATTCCATCGGGGTCACTGGGTCCATTCCCAGCATTCTAATTTGATAGGCTTCTGCTGCTTGCGCCTTTCAGAAGCCAGTATGACCTCTATGATGCCAGGATCATCAATGGATGTCATTAGTGGATTGTAATTATAATATATCACATAAATGTAGGGATAGGGACAAGACTTGTGGCTTCACTGGTGTAGGAAACTCCCAGGTGAGAAAACTCTCTATTAATGCAGAAAAACAACTTCTTTGCAACTTATAGCAAAGTGCAGTGGTGTCACACTCAAAAAGAAATGGGGAAGGGGTTGGTGGGGAGCACTAAACCATACATAAGGATCCCTGCAGGGGACATATTGATTTAGAAAACCACATTTTAACATTATCTATATTCTATTGTGTTTTTTCTCATTTTTCCCAACTACATTTTAATATGGTTCCCATTTCAGAATGGTGAGGAATCTTGCATGAGGAATCATACCTTTTGGCCATCTTTGACACCTCTAGTTAAGACTATAGGAGCTCAGAACACCCTTGGGCATTGGAAATCAAAAGACTTATTCAGGGTCAAAGCCTCATATTTTCTCAGAGGCTGGATTTTAACCAACTTTTTGGGTTCCAGGCTAGGTCTCTGTTTACTGTCCCACTCAACCTCTCTACATAAATGGAAGGTGTACATAAAACACTTTGTAAATCATAAAGTGTGCTATAAATGTGTTGTTATCAGTGACTGGTTCAATTCAGTGATTTCTAGGGGAGCTTCAGAATCTGAGGATTGTCTTTCAGTTTCAGCAGGTGGAGATCTGAAGGTCCAGTAGCCAAGCACCTCTCTTTTCATTCATTTATTTAATCTTCCATTTCTTACTTGAGAACTTCCCGGCAAGTACTTATCATGGTATAATGCAAAGCTTGTCGGATTAAGAATCAGAAGATTCTGATCTGAGGCCTGCCTCTGTCACTGACTGGCTCCTGTGTGATGCTGGGCAGCTCTCTTAACCTCTGTGTCTGTTTCCTCCTCTGGAATTTGGAACTTAGACTGTCCATTGAAGTGGATAGAGTGCTCTTGGGCTTAAGGACAAGAGGAAGACCCAGGTTCAAATCCTGTCTCTGACCCTGGGCAAGTCACAGTTATTATGTCTGAAGCAATTCTAAAAGATTCTTGTCCTTGCCACAGACAGGTCTGTATTGATATAAAGTCACAGATAGTTTGTAATCTATGTTGGTGGAGGGTATTCCCATATCTGGAGTTCCCTCATGCTGATGAAATCACATATTAATGAAATACTGGAACAATACTTATACTGCCTACCTGATAGGGTTAGTAAGTCTAAAAATGAGATAATATATGTGAAAGCAACACCTTTTGTTCTCCCTTCCTTCAAAGCCAGCCAAAACTGGGTATTTGTAAGGGATTATTATTATTGCAATTAAGTGCAGTGATTAGCTTAATAGCCTATCATTTCTTGGTTGGAATTCAAAGTAAAGGTCAGTAAGCTGAAAGATTTTTTTGGGAATCTGTGTTCCTGCATGGATGTAAGGAAAAATACAATACCATGTATGAGGCAAACAGATGGCTTTATACTAAACAAACAAACAAACAAAACTCCTCCATCTAGAGCAAAGTGTCCTTCCAGGATTCATTCCAAATACACCCTGCAGCTGCAAAGACTTACTGAGTTAATTCTTCCAGTTTCATCCTTTCAGCAAAATGGGTTCCACACAGTTCTTCTGAACTGCCATGACATGCTGTTCAGGGAGATCTAATGCCCCTTCCCCTTAGCCAAAGGAATTAATGGTCTTTATCTTCAGGCTATAAGCAAAATGACCCAGTAGCAGCAAAGCTGCTGGCCAAACAAGCAAAGAAACAAAGATGAAGCCCTCCCGACTGCCAGTTTACTAAACACTTGGGTCACAAATGGGACAACTTTGATAGGCCTTTGCTATTCTGACTGTCACTGCTGCTCTAAGACATCTAGGGCAAAGAGGGGCTAGGGCAGGTCTGTGCTTTAAGAGGCGGGGGAAGGGAAAGAGAGGGATGCTGGCCCATCTTGTTAAACATAATTGCTCTCACCCCTGCTGAGTTTATGCCAGAGGGGCTAGTGAGGCTACAGGAGGCCCACACATTACGATGTCTGAAAAAAATTGTTCTCTAAAACAGCAGGAAGGAAATAGTAGTTGCCGCCTGAAGCCACGACTACAACTATTTGTCAGGCAGAGGGCAAGCAGTCAGTAAAGATGGATGGCACTTAGAAAGGTCGAGTTCAATCCATGGTGATCAGATGCAAATCCGTCTAACCCATCCTGGACAGATTTGTTGAAACTAACTTTAAAGTTCTCCGTATGGGGTGGGAGGAAGAAGGGAGTCCTTGATCACTGACCTTACTTGGTAAACTATTCTGCACGCAGCCTTTTCTATGTTTTTCATTGTACAGGAACAGCATGATGGAATGAGTAATATTTTGCCTTGCAATTTCTGGTGTGTGTGGTGGGGCGGGGTGGTGGTGGGAATCTGGACCTATGATTTCACTGGTGTGGAGGAACATTTTGGTGTAGGAATTCCCTTGGCCGATTCAGGCTGGCAATTCATTAGTAACTTTATAGTACAGTTATCCCTTCTACATTGTGACTTTTCCCATCATGGTTTCTATATAATTCAGGTTGGCATAAGAAATTAAATGTGAATTTTGGGGGAGTTTCGTGGACATGCATAGGTCAGCAGATGACACAGAGCCTATGACTAAATACTTAACCCAAATTTAACAATAAGGTATCCTAAATATCCTATTAAAAAAGAGAAAAAAACTTCATGTGAATTTTCAAGATTGCAGGGGGACCCTGCCCCTAATCCTCGCAATGTGGAAGGGATAACTATAATTGAGAACTGCCTAGCACACTGAATGAGTCAATCAACAAGCATTTACTAAGCACTATATGCCAGTATGGTGCTAAGTGCTGGGAATACAAACAGAGACAAAAACTCGATCTCAGTTCTCAAGGAGCACATATTCTAATGGAGGGGGGCAAAAAACATGCAAATAACTATGTACAGACAGGATATTTATATATATATATATATATTATATATGTGTGTGTGTATGTATATGTGTGTGTGTGTATATATGTGTATATATACACACACACACATATACATAGCATAAGTGGAAAGCAGTCTCAGAGTGAAGGAGTGGGGGAACCAGGAAAGGCCTCTTTTGGAAGGCATCATTTAAGCTGAATCTTGAGAAAGCCAGGGAAGCTGGGACCTGGTGGTGAGAAGACAGGGCACTCTAAGCATGGGACACAGTCAATGAAAAGGCATGGTCGTCAGTAGATGGAGTGTTCCAGGAACTGCAAATAGTCCAGTGTAGCTACCTGGATCTTAGAGGAGTAAATTGTAACAAATTTGGAAATACAGGAAGACACCTGGTTGGGAAGAGCTTTAAATGCCAAACATAAAATTTTATATTTGATCTTAGATGAAATAGGGAGCCACTAGATTTTACTGAGTAGGGGGAAAGTGACAGGGTCAGATCTATGCTTTAGGAAAATCATTTTGGTAGCTGACTGGAGGATGGAATGGAGTAGGGAGAAACTTGAGGCAGAGAGACCAATTTAGGAGGCTGTTGTGATAGACCAGGTGAGAGGCGAAGTCCTGTACTGAAGAGGTATCTGTGTGAATGGAGAAAAGGGAACATCTTTGAGAGATGCTGGGATGGTAAAAACAAGATGGCAACAGATTGGGTGAGAATGAGTGAGTGAGTCAAGGATGACACTGAAGTTGCAAGCCTGAGTGCCTGAAGGGACAATGGTACCCAACCTCCAGCAGGCAGGTGCTGGCCCTCCAAATTATTGTTCATTACAGGAGAGAAGCCCTGACTTCTGTGAAACTAAGTGGCCACTGGGGCTGCTCAACCCACAAGCTCTCGAGACTCAAATGAGAATCCAGAAGCTCGTGAAACAAAACATTTTTCAGAGACTGCTATTGGGGCAACATTGTAAAGTAGGTGAGGGAGATGAGCCTAGATGCTGGATTTTTCTCCCATAGGGCCTTCCCTCTCTAGTACTCTGTGCCCTCTTGCCCTCTCTCCTTTTTCCTACACACATACACACACAAACACAGACCCAACAACAAAAAACCTGTGTTCACTCCCCTTTCTCTCTTCATACAAGCCAAAGTATAAGTAAATAATGACAGGTTCAAACATTACCTCTCTTTCCAGGAGATATTTGCTTTTTAACCAGAGCCAAAGCTGAGCCTAAAGAGGATGAAGTCCTTTGGCTAGACCTCTTGCATTTATAATAATCTTTAAATTATAATTACATGTATTTCTCTCTTCCCTCCTCTCCCCTTGAAATGCAAACTTCTTCAGAGGCTGATCAAGGTTCTATCCATATTGGCATCTTCAGCACTTACCATATAGCTGAGGTCCTTAATAAATGGGTGTTCGATAGAATCAAAGAACTTACTTGAAAACAACTTAATGGGAGAGGATATTTGGGGGCTTGTCTAACATTTATTTTTGTTGGCTAGGCAATGGGGTTAAGTGACTTGCCCAGGGACACACAGCTAGTAAGTGTCAATTGTCTGGTCTGAGACCGGATTTGAACTCAGGTCCTCCTGACCCCAGGGTCGGCACTCTATCCACTGCGCCACGTAGCTGCCCCGTTGTCTAACTTTTCTTGGGCAGCTACGTGGTACAGTGGATAGAGTTCCAGGCCTGAAGTCAGGAAGATTCATTTTCCTAAGTTCAAATCTGGCCTCAGATACTTACTAGCTGTGTGACCCTGGGCAAGTCACTTAACCTTGTTTGTCTCAATTTCCTCATTTGTAAAATGAGCTGGAGAAGGAAATGGCAAAAACCCCTAGTATCTTCAGTCTATTTTTAAATACGATCAGATGAAGGGGTTAGTTAACTGCATGCTTAGAGAAGAGAAACCAACAAAACTCAGGGCCTTGCCAGGTTGTGCTGAGATGAAATATCTTTGGTATATCAGAGATCACTGTAGACCTACCCATAACTCATACACAGAAGGTAAGTCTGAGGGTGGGGTGATTGGAAAACTGCTTCCTCACCCCCCTCTAACACTATCCTTCATATAAAGTTTACTAGGATGATGCATTCCTGCTAGAAGTTGCACTGTAGGATGTTGTTATATGATTAGTTTGGAAGACATTAGCTGTACTTTCACCAGGACAGTCAATTTCGTCACTTTAACAAAAATAAATTTTAAAAAATCAGTTGAATTGAGTGTTTAGTGTAATGCAAGCCAAACAGCCAGAGGATTTAGGTGTTTTTGCTCTTTTTTTTCTTATTTTCTTTTCTCCTGGATTGTTTTGGGGTGGGGCTGTACAGCCATAGACAGTTCTATTAAGAGAAGGCCTTCGTCTTGAACATTTTATGCGTCTCTTCCCTGAGAGAATTAATGTCCTGGCCCTGCCTGTTCAGGATCTGGAAATATCTTTGTATCTCAACTTGCTAAATGTATGTTTGGGTACAGTAAGCAAACACTCTAAGACTTACAGGGTGTTTTCGATCAAGAAATCTCCAAGGGCTAATTTACATGGTGAGTCTAATGCGCAGGGGCTACTTTAATTCTATGTTTTTCATAGCACCCAAATTCACCCTCAAATACCATTTTACCAAATACCCACAGTGTTTGGGGCTCAATAAATGCTAAATAATAATAATTAAACCTACTGTTAATATAAAGCCTTCACCATGTTTCTCTGGCTCAATAATCTGGGTTATCAGATTTAGCCTCCATATTAATTGAACAATTTAACAAGACTTTTCACATGTCTGGCATGGACTGTATCACCTCCTTTATCTCCTTCCATTTTCTACTACCCTCAGTACTGTGACCAAGTGACTATTCCCTTCTCCCTTCTCTCACTGCAGACTACATCCCTCCTTCCCTAACAGCCATTGGAACTACTCCTACTTCCTATCACCTCCTTCCTTCCTTCCTTCCTTTCTTTCTTCCTTCCTTCCTTCCTTCTTTCCTCCCTTCCTTCCTTCCCTCTTTGTATCAGCCGCTAACTAGCAATCACTTAACATATCTGGGCCACAGTTTCTTAATTTGCTAATTGGGAAACAAAAAATGCCTATACCCTTGCCTTCCAGAGCTATGTATATTAAAGTATTTTGAAAAGTGGTAAGTGTCATAATAGTGCAAAGTGGCATTATCTTTTTGAAATTAAGTAAGACCCCCCCCTTCCCCTTCTTATATTTTTTTGAGGACAGAGAATACTGACTGTGTTTGTATAGTGAGTCTCCATTTCCAGGCAGAACAATACCTGCATGGAAGAGAGACAAGCCAGCACACAACAGAAACCTGCATTTTCCCTTTTATTCTTCCAGGAAGAGGACAGAAATGGTCCTGGGGCAGGGCTTCAGGGCTCTCTAGAAAGGCGCAAAAAGAGGTAGGACTCTTGGAAATAGAATCACTATGACACCCTTTTAATCTATGACGGACTATTGACAGCCTCCTAGTTGGTCTCCCTGCCCCAAGCCTCTTCCCACTTTAATCTGTCCCTTACATAGCCACCAAAATGATTTTCCTAAAGCACAGATCTGACCACAAAGACAGGCAGGAGGCATACAGTGAAGACAGAATGTTTAAGCATTATTCACCTCTTTTGGCATTAGGAATAGCCACACCAGAGATTCACTTGCTGGGTATGATGGCTATGTCAGAGGCAGGGAGTACTGGAGTCAGGGGCTTTGAATACTTTGGTTTTCTCCTGTGGTCTGCCTGTTGCCCAGAATGGGATCCACCTCGATGGACAAATAAGGTTGTCATCTCTTGGCACAAAGGGCCTGTTTCTGCCTGGGATCCTTTGGAGATGGCCACCGGCTCAGGTTTACCAGAGGTAGAATGGAAGCTGTGGTGTTTGGGTGGAGGAGGGCTATAGGTTTGAAATCTCACTGTTTTGACTTGCTGTAATAAAAGAGAGAACAAAAGATTACTTGTGAGTTGGAGAAATGTAGGATATAAGCAAAATAGAAACTCCGTAAATAAACTCTGTTCATTTCTGTCCCTGGGGATTTTTTGGTGTTGTACATCCTGTTTGGCGCTCTACCTCACCTGAACCCTACCAATTCATCCAAGATGCAGCTAGGTTATGTAGTGGGTAGAGTGCTGGACATGGTGCCAGAACGACTTGAGTTCTAATTCTGCCTCAGATACTTACCAGTTGTATGACCCTGAATACGTCACTCAACCTCTCTGAGCCTCAGTTACTTCATCTGTAAAATGGAGATAATCATAGCCCCTGTCTCACAGGGTTGTCACGAGGAGCAAATGAGTGCTTTGCAAGCCTAAATACTTTGTGGAAATGCTAACTACTAGTCCAAAATATGAAATTATTTATCCAAACTCCTTTTATAGAAACTTTCATTTGGAATGAAAAGACTTGAAAAGCAAAGAAGCTCAGAATTGTAAGGGTTCTCAGAGTCACTTATTCCAACCTGCACCTGAGCATAAATCCTCTCTATATTCCTGAAATCCAATCTCCATGTAAAGATTGCTTGAAGATATCTCTTGGGAAATACAGTCAGAAAATGTAGGCCAGTCACTTCTTGAGAGTGAGAACATCACAGAGCGGACAGCCTTGGTGCTGCAATAATACCCATGAAATATTAAAATTCCTAAAGGCAAAGCTCAAGATCCTCCAACAGTATGTAAGCTACTTGAAAGCCAGAATAGTTTCACTTCTGGTATCCCTGGTATCCCCAGGGCCTGACACATAGTCTTAATAAATACTTATTTATTGATTGAGTCACTCCTTTTCTGAGGATTTATGTGAGGGCATGGATAAGATTCACACAGGATAAGAATGGATCTATAACAGTGGAGAGTGTACCCAATTTAATAATTCAACTGAAGACAAAAACTTAATAGTGTCTTCCCTCAAGGAGCTTACATTCTACAGATCCACTGAAGGCCTGGAGTTCTGACTGCTTCCTGAAGACCTTTGCTTTGATGAAACAAACCTACATGAGGTACAGAGGACAAGGATTCTGGGAGTGGTTAGGGTGGATGGGCTGTGTGGCCCAGAGGATGGCCCTGGCTTACTTTACATTCCAACCAAACTGGATCACCAGTTATTTCTTGATCTCTGTCTCTTCCCCTATCTCTGTCCATTCAAATAGGCAGTCGCTGTTATTCACTCTTTGATCTCTGCCCTTTGGAATCCTCTTCCCTTTAAAACTTAGTTCATGTATTGTCTTCTCCACAAGCTGACTTTCAATTAATTTCCTTCTCCTCTGAGCTGACCTGATAAGTTATCATGGCTCATCCTCTCTCCTCTATCTCTTTCCTGTATTATCTCCACATTTAGAGGGTAAACTCCTCAAGGCCAGAGGTTATACTCTTATATATACACCCCATTACCATAGTGCTGCACAGCTGAGTAGGTGTTCACTAAGTACTCACTGACAGAGTTTTGTCAATGGCAATGACTTCAAAGATGATGGAGCATTAACTTGCAGCTGAAATCTCCCATATGTGCTGTGTCTACCATTAGAAGGTGAGCTCCTACAGAATACGAGCTGTCTTCACTTTTCTTTTATTATCCTCAGAATTTAATATAGTGTTTTGCACATAATACAGTCATTCCTTCCACATCATGGGGGTTAGGGGTGTGGCACCCCTGTGATCCGGGAAAATCCACATAAAATTTTTTGGCTCTCTCTTCATATCAGAGGAGAAGTCTGAATTTTTTTTTTCTTTTATGGGTGTTTACAGTACTTTATTATAAAGTTTGGGCTAGGTATTTGATCATAGGCTCTGTCGTCTGATAGCCTTCACATGTTGTCTGCGACTTCTGCAAAACTCCCCCAAAATTCCCATTTAATTTGTTATGCCAACCCCAATTATATGGAAACTGAGATGGAGAAAGTCATGATGTGGAAGGGATAACTGTATGTACTTAATGTTTGTGTCTCCATCCCTCCACCCCCATTCCCTTTCATGCATACATTCCTGTGTCTGAAGGGAAGTGGCTATAACTAATGGCCAGGTCTCATGATACAGTTGCCTGCCAGGGCCTGAACTACTCTGAACTTCGTGGTCCAATGCAATTATTATAATTCAGGAGGCAGTGACTATAATGCCCTTTTTTCAGAAGAGGAGGAGGCCACTGAAGGCTCTTCAGGTAGCAGCTACAGAGGCTTTATGGCAGAAGTGGTACTCTAGTTGGACCTTGAAGGATAGGGTTAGCAGGCAGCTGGCAGAGAGGAAGGCATTCTAATCATCAAGGAATAGCATGGAAAAAAAGTCATGGAGGCAGAAATGAACACAGTGTGTTTATTTAGTTTTGTACATGTTCAATTCTTTAACTGTCCTTACTAATATTTTAGTCTTCCTAAGTCCCTAAGACAGGTCACTCTGGCAACCAAATTGAATAAAATAAATTCTGATTTTCCTGTGTCCTTGGCACAATTTCTTACTTAACCGAGGTGGACAGATGATTTGGTGCTTTAGACAAAGTGCTTTACATATAGTATCTCACTTGAGCCTCACAGCAGCACTATCATTCCCATTTATAGATGAAAAAACTGAGGCTCAGGGAGAGTAAAGGATTTACCCATGGTTAGTAACACAGTTAGTTAAGTATCAAAACTGGGATCTGAGCCCAGGTTTTCCTGACTTCAAGTCAAGGACTCTATCCACTATAGCATGCTGCCTCCCACAGAGGACATAAGACACAAAAGTGCATGCATGCAAACACACACACACACACACACACACACACACTTCACTAAATGAAGCTTGGGTCATTTTCCTTGAAACAGCACTTTGGCAGGAATCTTTCTCATGTAAGTTTACTAGTAGATAAGGAAATTTTCCTGGCTTCATTAGCCTGAAAAATAGTCAGTGGTATAACCTTCCATATTATTTACTAATTCTACCCCCTTATAACCTCGTCTACCTTTTCTTTCACTCTCCCAGGTTATTAGGAAAGCACAAATAATTTGTCTTTAACAAATGAACTAATCCTAAGAAGTTCAGTTGGAAGAATTCTTGACTAGCAGACCTGGCTTCTAGTCCTGACTCTCTCATAACTATTTATGTGACCTTGACAAAATATTTAAATTCTGTTTCTTGGTAGCCCATCTGTAAAATGAAGTGCCTTAGTATGCATCTCTGGTTTGTCATAAAAATTAAGGGAAATTATGTATCAACCAATGAATCAATCCCTGAACAGTAATAAATACTTACTATGTATGTGCCAGGCAGGGCAGTTAGGTGGTGTAGGGGATAGACACTGGGCCTGGAGTAGAGAAGACTCATCTTACTGAGTTCAAATGTGGCCTCAGACACTTACTAGCTGTGTGACCCTGGGCAAGTCACTTAACCCTGTTTGCCTCAGTTTACTCATCTGTAAAATGAGCTGGAGAAGGAAATGGCAAACCACTCCAGTGTCTTTGCCAAGAAAACCTTAAATGGGGTCATGAAGAGCCAGACACATTTGAAATGACTGAAAAGCAACATAACATGTGCCGGGCACTGGATTTAGTGCTAGATGTCACTCCATGATGTCATGGTCCTTTTTGAGAAACGAAGGACAAATAATAACAACAAATAATAACAAAGAGAACTCTGAAAAATACAGAAAGTCCTCACAACCTGGCTCTTTCTTATTTTTCCAGTCCTACAATTGTTTCCATGCATTCTACAATTTAGTTAAACTGGCCCCTACTTGTTGTTCCTAACACACAATATTCTATTTCTTTTCATTGATTTTCCTCCATGTCTGGAATGCCCTTCTTCCTAATCTCCATCTCCTACCTTCCCTCAAGATTTTTTTTTCTTTTTTTCTTTTTTTAATTTTTAAAGATTTTTTTTTTCAAATCCCATTTTCTGCAGGAGGTCTTTCGTGGTCCCTTTGCTGCCAGTGCCTTCCTTCGGAGATTGCTTTCTATTTATTTATTCTGTCTGTATCTTGAACACACACATATGTACATACAGTTATTGCCTATTAGTATATAAGTATGTCTATATATTATCTATTCTATCTATCTGTCTGTCTAAATCTGCATGTCACATCCATTAGAATGTGAGCTTCCTGAAGGCAGGAACTATGTTTCTGCCCTTCACTGCATCTCCTGACCTTATAAGGCCCAGTGCCTGGCACATAGTAAGCACATAAATAAATGCTTACTGCCTAACTGACATGCACATGCTATTACTCATTATTAGCTGAAATAAAGGAAAGTGGCAGAGTAAGAATTAAGAAGGCCTGAGTTTCTGTCCCAATTCCAACACTTAATAGTTGTGTGGCCCTGAGGAAGTCACTTAATCTCTCTGAAACCTGCTATCCACATTTATACAGTAGGAATAATATTTACTTTATGTACCATTTTTGTGATTGTTACTGTTCAGCTGTTTCAGTCATGTCTGACTCTTCCTGACCCCATTTGGCAAAGATATTAGAGCAGTTTGTCATTTCTTTCTCCAGTTCATTTTACAGATGAGGAAACTGAGGCAAACAGGGTTAAGTGACTTGCCCAGGGTCACACAGCTAGTAAGTGTCTGAGGCCAGATTTGAACTCATGAAGATGAGTCTTCTGACTTCAGGCCTGGCACTCTAAACACTGCACCACCTAGCTGTCCATATACCACACAGAGATGTTATGAGGAATGTGCTTTGTAAGCCTATAGATATGAGTTATTATTGTTTCTAATTCTTCTCACTGCTAATGAAAAGAGCAGTGCCTTGGGGATTAAGAGACCTACTTACTTAAATTCTCTAGGGTTTCAGTTTCCTAATACTTAATATAGGGAATAGACTAGACCTTTATGGCATCTTTGGACTCTTTCATCTTAACATCTTAACAACTAACTGAGTTCATGCAGATAGATACATAGGGAACCAACTGACATCTTTAAAAGAGAAGCATAGAGGCAGCTAGGTGGCGCAGTGGATAGAGCACCCTCCCTGAAGTCAGGAGGACCTGAGTTCAAATCCAGTCTCAGACCAGACACTTGACACTTACTAGCTGCGTGGGCAAGTCACTTAACCCCAACTGCCTCACCCCCCCTCCAAAAAAAAAGACAAACATAGAAGACAGACATAAGGGCAAATAACAGCAAGTAAATATAAAAGCACTGCATGGCCCCACGTGAAGAGTGTTGGGAGTGCCAAAGTTGAGACTGGTTAGAAAAGCTAAGGACCAACAAAAAAGGGCTTAAAAAAACTACAGTCGGGGGGGCAGCTAAGTGGTGCAGTGGACAGAGCACTGGTCCTGGAGTCAGGAGGACCTGAGTTCAAATCCGATCTCAGACATTTGACACTTACAAGCTGTGTGACCCTGGGCAAGTCACTTAATTCCAACTGCCTTATCAAAAAAAGCAATAAAAAAACCCCCAACTATATTGAGTTAAGAGGAGTGTCAAAAAAAGGGATTGGAGAAGTGATCTATATGGATAGGACAGTGACAACCGAGGAAAGAGAAATGACTGGTTATTTCACTTATCTATTTAACAAATATGGCTTTTTATGGGGAAGAGATACCCATGATTAAATAAGATTGTAAGATAGCCGCCAGCTACTCTTGATAAGTTCAAGTCCTCTGGTCCGGATGTGTCCTTAGGTACAAAAAGACCTGGTGGACATGATTACTGAGTCACATTATCAGTGATCTTTGAGAAACTATGAAGAAAGAGAATTTACATGAAACTTTCATAGGACTGGAAAATGGGGAAAAGGTATCCCAATTTTTAAAAAGGGGAAGGAAATGATATTTGCAAATTATAGGCTAGTGAACTTGACTTTGATTCCTAGAAAATTCTAGAATGGAAGGATGATAACTGAACATATGGAAAAGGAAGCCATCATCACAAAAAGTCAGCATGGCTTCATCATGAAAAAGGCATGCTAAATGTTCTTTATTTCCTTTTTTGACAGTATTATTAGATTAGTGGGATCAGAGGAATTCTGTAGATCTTATGAAATAGAATTTACTTAGATTTGAGCAAAACATTTGATAAAATCTCTCAATGTATCCTTTTATTTTATTTTATTTTATTTTATTTTGGTGAGGCAATTGGGGTTAAGTGATTTGCCCAGGGTCACACAGCTAGACAGTATCATGTGTCTGAGGCCACATTTGAACTCAGGTCCTCCTGACTCCAGGGCCGGTGCTCTAACCACTATGCAACCTAGCTGCCCCAAAATCTTTTTTTTTTTTTTTTTTTGGCGAGGCAATGAGGTGAAGTGACTTGCCCAGGGTCACATAGCTACTAAGTGTCAAGTAGCTGAGGCCAGATTTGAACTTAGGTCTTCCTGAATCCAGGGCCACTGCTCTATCCACTGTGCCATCTAGCTGCCCCAATGTATTCTTTTAGAAAAGATGGAACAATATAAGATAGATGCTGGAACAGTTAGAGATGGATTCAGAACTGGTGTAATGGCAAGATTCAAAGAGTAGTCATTAGTGGCTTAATGCCAACTTGAAAAGAAGCCTCTAGTGCACTGACGCAGGGATCTGTGCTTGGCCCTGTGTTTTTTGATATTTTAATAAATGATTTGGATAAAGCATAGGTGGCACACTTAACAAATTTGCAGAATGCACAAAGCTGGAGAGTGATAGCTAACACAAAGGATGACAGAATCAGGATCCCAAACGACTGACAAACTAGAACATTGAGCCAGATCGAATAAGTTGAATGTTATTGGAGACAAATGCAAAGTCACCTTTGGGTTAAAAAATCGATATCACACGTATAAGATGGGAGAAGCATGGCTATACAGCATTTTTTTTTAAGTAGACCTAGGTACTTACTGAAATACATATTTAATATGAACCAACAGTACATGGCAGATAATAATTCAATGTTTAGCCTGCATTTTAAAAAGCCTTGCTTCCAAGAATAAGGAGGTGATATTTCTTTTCTTGATCCCCTTTACTTATGAGGACCATGGCTTTCTGGGCAGCTAGGTGGCTCAGTAGATAGAATGTAAGACCTGAATTCAAATTTGCCCTCAGACATATATAACTGTATGATCCTGGGCAAGTCACTTAACCCTGTTTGCTTCAGTTTCCTCATCTGTAAAATGAGCTGGAGAAGAAAACGGAAAACCACTCCAGTATCTCTGCCAAGAAAACCCCCAAATGGGGTCACAAAGAGTCAAACATGACTGAAAATGACTAAAAAAATTTTTTTGCGGGGTGGGAAGGGCAGCTAGGTGACGGAGTGCATAGAGTGCCAGGCCTGGAGTAAGGAAGACTCCTTTCTCTGAGTTCAAATCTGGCCTCAGACACTTACAAGCTGTGTGATCCTGTGCAAGTCACTTAACCCTGTTTGCCTCAGTTTCCTCATCTGTAAAAATGAGCTGGAAAAGAAAATGGCAAATCCAATATTTTTGCCAAGAAAACTCCAAATTGGGTCATAAAGAGTTGGAGATGATTAAAATGAATGAACAACAACAACTTAGCTGTACTCAGACTCGGTCAGACTCATTTGGTGCATTGGATTTACCTCTAGATGCCACATTTTAGGAAGAATACAGATGAGGTGAAGGGTTTTGGTGAAGGGTTTTGAGTTCATGCCTTTTACCACCCTAACCTAGCCCAGGCCCTCATTACTTCTTGGCTAGACTATTGCAATAGGATCCTAAATGGTTCCCCCCCTCCATCTACTTATTGTTCTCTACAATCCATCCTCCACACAGCTGCCAAATTAATATTCCTAAAATGCAGGTCTCCTCATTATACTCTACCAATTAAGACGTTTTAGTGGTTTCCTATTGCCCAAAGGATAAAATTCAAATTCCTCGTTTTGACATTTAAAGCCCTTCACAATCTGACTCTCAGCCTTTCTTTCCAAGTTCATTAAATGTTACTCCTCTTCATTCACTCTCTGTTCCTCCAAACTGACCTTTTTACTCTTCTCATGCATTACTTTCTCTCTGCCACCTCTGCACCTTTGCACAGGCTGTCCCTAATGTCTGGAATGTTCTCCTTCATCTCCATGTCATGGAACCTTTAAGGCTCAGGTCAAGCAGCCTTTCTTTCAAGAGGCCTTTTCTTCCCGTAGTTAGTGGTTCCCATTACAGTGTATTTTATTTTATTTTATTTTATTTTATTTGGAGGCAATCAGGGGTAAGTGACTTCCTCAAGGTCACACAGCTAATAAGTATCTGAGATCGCATTTGAACTCAGGTCTTCCTAACTCCTGGGCTGACACTCTAGCCACTGAACCACCTAGCTGCCCTGTATTTATTTTTTATATATCTTACATTTACTTATCTATGAACATATTACATTCCCCTTGTAGAATATAAATACCTTCAGGGCAGGGCCTATCTCAGTTTTGTAACTGTATCCCAAGTATCTAGTGACCGGCATTCAGTAGGTGCTAGATAAATATGTATTGGTTGATAGTTATACCTAAAGAAGAGAAGATGGAAGGAGAACATGATAGTTGTCTTCAAGTAACTGAAGAGTGATTAGGGGAAGAGGGATCACACTTATTTCCCTAGACTCTGGATGGCACAATTAGGTACAATGAGTCCATTCTCCCCGCAAAGAAGCAAATGTAGGCTGTATGTAAAGAAGAACGTCCTAATCATCAGAGCTATCCAAAAGCAGAACTGGTTTCCTCAGGAGGTCGTGGGTTCCCTCTCACTGGACATCTTCAAGCAAAGGGTGGACTGACCACTTGTAGGGTATGATGAAGAGGGAATCCCTGCGTGGGTATACGTTGGATAAGTTAGCCTGGGAGGTCACCTCCAGTTCTGTGACTCTGCATTGACTAATTCAGGGAACAGCAATGTACCATGTTGTTATGAAAAGTAAACTCATGGGATAGTCATCTCTGGCTGATATTCAAATGTCGATCCTGTCAGAATATGTTCTAAGTGAAAAATTTTGGTCCCAAAGGCCAGACATCCCCCTCCTTGTGAGGGCTCCACACCTACCTTTTCAGTGCCAGCTTTGGTGTTCTCTGGTTTCACTAGGATGGATGGTGGAGCTGATGCAGGTGGTTTTATGGGGGGTTCACTCTTGACTGGGACTTCTTTGGTTTCCACAATGATGGAGCTGGCGGCTGAATGGATCTTGCTATCAGTGCCTCTGCTTCCAAAAATGATGGCAGGCTCACTGGTTGGAGAAGACCTTGTACCAACCTCAATCACAGCGGCAGTTGGAGGTGGCGGAGGCGTGGATTTTGACTGATAAGATGTGAATGGATGGGTTCGAACTGAAACTGTTGGGGTCCGCCTGAGAGAACCAACAATGGCACTCGGGGCCCCAGACAGGGATGGTCTCTGAAGTGATCCATCTGGAAAGTAAGATGATTTATATATCAGTTACAGAGGGGTCCAGTTGCTTTTGTCAGGCTCAAGTTCATATCTGGAATTCCTATCACAAGTAACAATATTCTGCAATATCCTGGAACACTGCAGTGCTTTTCCAATATGAATCATATGCATTCTCTCAGGATCGCTCAAAGGTCTATGCTCACGTTCCAGTTTTATACCCAGTACAGGCAGTATATTTTTAGATACTGACATTGTTTTGAGGGCAGTGTTTCTTTGTTTCTCAAATTAGGGAGTTAGGGCATGATGAAACCTATATTTTGTTGTTGTTTGGTTGTTTCAGTTGTGTCTAACTCTTCATGATTTCATTTTGGGGTTTTCTTCATAAAGAGGCTGGAGTGGTTTGTCATTTCCTTCTCCAACTCATTTTACATATGAGGAAACTGAGGCAAACAGGGTGAAATGACTTGCCCAGCATCACACAGCTAGTATCGGAGGCCAGATTTGAACTCAGGATGATGAGTCCTCCTGACTACAGGGCCAGTATTCTACCTACTGCACTACCTAGCTGCCCTCAGATTAGGGAGTTAGGCCATGATAAGACCTATATTGGATGACAGATTTAATCAGAAAAGACCTTTTCTAAAGCTTAGCTAGTACAATCCCTGGGCAAATCACTTATCCCTGTTTGCCTCAGTTTTGTCATCTTCAAAATGAGCTAGAGAAGGAAATGGCAAACCACTCTAGTATCTTTGCTGCAAAAACACCAAATAGGGCACAGAGAGTCAGACAAAATTGAAATGACTCAACAACAAAAGTGCAATCCCCTTTCATCTAACAAATGAGAGGCCCAGAATGGTTTACTGGTGTCATATATAGCAGAAATGGAAATCTGAACCCAGGTCCTCTGACTTCAAATCTAATACTTTTTCTACTGCATTAGGTGCAGAACTCTGAGCAGTTATTTGCTGATGGTGATAGCAACAAGCAGGCTAGCCCCATGGGGTCTGAGATCATAAGATCACAGTAGTTAGAAATTGAAGAGACCTTAGAAGTCATTTAGACCAACCCCCTCATTTTACAGATGAGGAAATGAGAGGCCAAGAGATTAAGCAGGCAGGTCAAGCTGACCTTGTCCAAAACTTAGATTCTCTCTCTCCTCCCTCCCTCTCCTCCCTTCTCGATTTTAAGATACATCATTATGATAATAAGGATGAGAGATGCCTTTCACCAGACACATGGTGACAAGATCAGAAGGTATTATTTTTTGGTGGAGGGGCAGAAGTAAATTGGGATTTGGGAGATAGTAGGATCATAATAGGGCAGTTAGGTGCTGCAGCGGATAGACCACCGAACCTGGACTCAGGAAGATCTGAGTTCAAAAACACCCTTGACACTTGGTAGCTATGTGACCCTGGGCAAGTCACTTAACCCCTATTTGCTTCAGTTCCTCATCTGTAAAATGGGGACACATCACAGATGGAAATGGCAAACCACTTCAGTATCTTCGCTAAGAAAACTCCATGGACAAGTCCATGGGGTCACAAAGAGTCAGACACGACTGAACAACAGTAAGGGATCATATCAAGGTGTTTTGGAAATTGAAAACATTGAGTCCTGTACTAGAGAAAGGACTAGTGCTACCTTTTCAATTCACACAGGCCAAAAGATATGCATTCTAATGGGGGAAATACACTTCTGATTTTGTTATAGCAACTTTAAAACATACAGGTTTCCTTGAGGTTGTCAGGTTGAGGCCTGAGGCTTTTTGTTTTGCAAGCTAAAGGGGAAGTCAGGCATTTATTTCTGGGAACTCCTAGAAGACGCTTGCTTTTTTAACCTTATGACTTTGTCTCTCATTGGGTGCCACAGCATTTAAGGCTTTGGAACCAAGATGCTTTCACCTGGAAGGGACTTTAGCTATTATTATTCCCCAATGAGAAATTTTAGAATCAGTTACCTGCATTCCACACACGGTGGCTCAGGCCTAGGTCCCAACTGTTTCTTCCTATTGTAAGCTCTTTAAGGGCAGGGTCTGTCTTCTGCCTCTTTTTGTATTCCCTTGTGCTTACCACAACACTTGGCACTTTATTAGGCACTTAATAAATGTTTACTGATTGATTGATCGAACAAAGGCAGACCAGTGGCTAAACACCATTGGAGCTCTCGGCTTTTGTGAGCGAACTAGCTGTCATTCACACACATATTCTGCCTTCCCCTCTTTGATTATGATGCAGTGTTTTGGGAATTGAACTCAGTTTTCTGGCCATTTTTTTGCTCAGGGGATTGACAGTTCAATTTTGTAAGGGTCAGAAAAGCAAAAACCTTGGAGGCTCAGCCCCTTCTGATACAAAGTGCTTTTTTAAAGTTGTTATTTATAGTGAAAAATTAAAATTTTTACTTGATCCAATTAATATCTATAGCCCCTAAAATTCCATGTTTAGATATTTTTAAAAAATCTTTAAGGATAAAAAACAAAACAAAAAAGAAACAGAGCATCAAGGAAATTAGAGTACCAGAAAGAAGACATGAATTTTTAAATATGTTGATTGCCCAAGGGCGTGAAAAATTCTCTGCATCCATATGCTATTAATATCTCAACACTACACATGTTTACACATTGGATAGGCTGACAATACGAAGCTGACATGTTTGAGGGTGAAATGATTTTTTGGGGTCTGCTAGGTCACGATTCCCCTGATTCACAGGAAAGTAAAACCCCTGCTTGCTCTGGATAGTTAGTTCTACTGCATTTTCATGTTTAACCAATCAGCAGGGATTCCAGGGGCCCAGTTAAAAAACAAGTGGAATGGTTACATTTATAGATTACATTTGTTCTTCCAGAATCTTCTCCCTAATTCTATAGAAGGCCAAGGGGTCCAGCATAAGGAAAGAGCCTGGCTGTCATGGAGACCAAGGATCTCAAACCAAAGTTCACATCAGGCTTCAGTTTATTGCACTAACCTGTTTGCACTGCTACTAACTCAATCTTTGTTTATCTGGACAAAGGCACAAAAGGTGGTATTGTGGGATTTGGCAGGCCAACATGCAGTCCAAACTTATGGAAGGTTTCAGATCCTTAATCTGGAAAACTGATGGGGTAAATGCCACTGAGGGTCATCCAGGAGAGTTCCAGGGATGTCCTGAAGCCAGCTCTAAGAGGTTCTCAAGAGCTGATTGTTAAGTTTTCAATGTGAGCACTTACATTTTAGAAATTGACAAATACTATCAATTAGGGCTTGATCTGTTATTATGTTGATCGTCTAGACTGAAGAAAGTAAAGGAGAAAATATAATAATGCAGATTAAACTCAAAGTGTATCCAGCATATGTGTGTGTATACCCATATATTAATGTATCCAGTATGTATGTGTGTGTGTGTGTGTGTGTGTGTGTGTGTGTGTGTGTGTGTGAGTGTGAGTTGGGTCGGTGGTACAGTTTTTTCTTTTTGTTTTTGTTTTTTATTTTTTGAGGCAATCTAGCCTGGGTCAAACATTACACAAATCTAGGACCAGTGATGTGCTTGTAAATGGCTAACAATTGGAAAGCTAGTTGTTAAACATTTACCAGCACACCACTCATCTTAGTATTTGTTATGTAATGTTTGACTCAGGCTAGATTGTCTCAAATCAAACAAACAAAAACCAAATCCCACCAATGACCCAACTGAGTTTTTGTGAGGCAAAATATATTCAGTGGTTCAGTTAAATACCACACCTCTTATTTTGAAAAATTGCTTTAAGTCATAACTTAAAGACAATTTCACCCATCTCTTAGTTCAGGACAAATGTTCTTCTACATCAGGGGTCCTTGGACCCCTTGGAGTCTCCTAGACCATTTTGGAAGGTCTTTAAGGCAAAAACTTTTCATAATAATTCTAAGATGTTATTTGCCTATTAAAATACTCCTCCTTTTCCAACTCCATATCTGTGTGAGACCAGATTTTCTTCATATACTTCAACTAAAAACAATATATTGCAAAAAAACTGAATACAGAAGCAGAGAGGAGAATCCAGTTGTCTTCTATTAAGCCAGACTTTGAAAGAGGTTTGCAAAAATGTCAAACAATGCCACTCTTTTCTCACTATTTTTTGAATATACCTGTTCTTTTATTAAGCAATGTTATTTGACATGTAACAGAATTATTATTGTTTTTAAAATCAATATTTTAAACATTTATCAGTTTTCATTCTTAATCCAGTAAATATCAATAGCTATAACTTACATAAATAAAAGCTCTCTAGAGGGTCCTCAATAATTTTTGAGAGTGCAAAGGTATCTCCTAAGATCAAAAATGTTTGAGAACTTCTGTTCTACCTCATCACTCACTTTTTCTCATGCTGCTCCGTACTTTCCGAAGAGAAGTCTGTCCGAAGTTTCCTTGTCCACCTGTGTTTCTTACTGGGTTGACTACAGCTGTTGGCACAAAGACTGATTTAAAGGGATGGCCTTGTCTGGGATCATTGTCTGAGATACTCCCTTGTGATGAAACTGAAGAGGTGGATAATGTCCATGTGGCATAGAGAGGAGTCCTAGAATCTGGAAAACCAGATGTCTTCCTGGTGGATATGTTTTTAAAGAAAAAAAAAAGAATTTTACAATAACAACAACAATAATAATTAACATTTATATAATTAACATCTCAAGTTTTGCAAAGTACTGGTCACAAACTTAACTAGATTAAGGCAAAATATCTCTAACTGCAGAGAGGTAATGGAGGGACTTCCATGAGAGAACAGTTTCTTATTTTCAAGTCCACTTGTAGAAGACGAAGACCTGCTATTTTATCAGCCTTCTTCTGCCCCATTTCAATCACTCCCTTACTAAAGTTATTCTCGGCACTTGAGTGAACAGCTTGTACAATAACTTCCTGTTCAGTGTATACATATCTGGTTCATTTATCCAGTACTTTAAGATTTGCAAAGTGCTTTACATCTGTTATTTTCATTTGATCCTAATCCTATAAAGTAGGTGCCATTACTACCCATTTTATAGATGAGGAAATGGAGGATAAGAGAGAAGTGTCTTGCCCAAGGTCACACAGCTAGTAGCTGTATGAAGCAGGATTTGAATTTGGGTCTTCCTGTCTCCAACACTCTTTTCCATTGCACTGCATAGCTGCCTCAATTGTAGTACGCTTTTAAAAATTTTTTTTGAAAAATCAATTTTTTAAAAATTATGAGCATGACAAACCTCAATTATAATATTTTTGAGGGTAGAAACCCTTTATTCTAATAGTATCGGAAACACATTGATGATATACACCAATTTTGTTTTATCAGACCCCTGTGATTTCACTGATGTAAGGAATTCCCATAAAGGAAAGCCCCTTTTCCAGGTTAGCATCTGATCTACAATGCATAGTCTTTGAGAGCTGCCCAGGACAGTGGTCTCCAAACTTTTTTGATGATGAACCCCTATCAGTAAAAAAATCTGAGCACCACCCATATGTATATATTTACTTATTTACAAATTATATACATATACTACAATAGGAATAAAATTATGTGAATTATAAAATATGCACAAAATAGAAATAAAACAGGATAAGATAAAAATGAAACAATATTTTATCTTCGAAAGAATAGGGAGCTATTGGAGGCTTATTGAGCAGGGAACTGAACGTGATCACACCCGTACCTTAGGAAAATCTCTTCGGCAGCTGTGTGGAGGGGCTGGAGAGGTGTAGACACGGAGACTAATTTTAGGAGGCTATTGCAATTGTCCAGGCAAGAGGTGAGGAGGGCCTGACTGAACTAGGGTAGTCTCCAGGTGAGTAGAGAAAAGGGAACAGATGTAGGAAATGTGGAGGTAAAAACTAAAAGATTTAGCAAGTTGTCGACTATATGAGTTCAAGGAAAGTGAGGAATGAAGGATGATACCAAGGTTGCCATCCTGGGTAACTGGAAGGGAAGATGATGGTGCTCTTGACAAAAATAGGGAAACTGGGAAGAAAAGTAGTGTTGGAATATGATAATGTAATGGTATTTTCAACATATGGTCCAGTGGATGCAGCACTGAGCCTGGAGTCAGGAAGACCTGAGTTCAAATGTGGTCTCAGACACGTACTAGCTGTGTGACCTTGGACAAGTAACTTAACTTCTATTCACCTTAATCCACTGGAGAAAGAAATGGCAAATCACTCCAGTATCTTTGACAAGAAAAGTGCATGGACAGTATTAGTGTGTTATGGTCTATGAGGTCACGAAGAATTGCACACAACTGAACAACAACAAATTTTCAGTGCAAAACACAATTCATCCATGCCTTTTCATTCTGTGATTTACTCTGTTCCACCCAAAATGAAAAGAGTGGGGAGTGGAGGGCTCTTACAGACCTTTCTCCTCTGAGGGGTACCTACTACAGCCATGAGGTGACAGTGAATGAGTATGTGGAAAAGGGGAGGGGTGAAATTTTCTCAATGGCATGTGTACATCTGTTGCTGTGTGGTACAAGTTACAGACATCTTCCTTAGAAGGCAGGAGATATTGGTAGGAGTTTGTAATAACAGAAAAAATGGGGCTGAGTTGGGTAGTGTTGGGATATAAAGGTAGACACATTTTTTATTTTGGAGATAAGCCCCCAAATTGACCATAACAAGGAAGGTGGCATGTGATCCATTCAATTCATTTCCCCACTCTTGACTGATCACACACCCACCTTGGTTGATCAGGCAAAGGACTTCAGTTTGGAGAGCACCGGCCTAGGGCACTGAAGAGTCTTGCCCAGGGTTACACATCCACTATGTGTCAAAGATGGAACTTGAACTCACATTGTCCTGATTCTAAGCAGCAATCTAGATCCATCCTGCCACAGTGTTTTTCATACACTCATCAGGCTTTTAATAAATGTACGTTGGCTGAATAAGTGAAGTTCCTTGAAGGTAGGGATTTCCACTTGTTAATGAAAACCCCATCCCTGATACTATCTGTGCAGCCCAGGGTAAGTTATTCAAAATTTCTGATCCCTAGTTTCTTCTGTCTTGAAAAACTGAGGTTATAATAGCACCTATGCATTTATGGAATTGCTAAGAGAATGGACAATACTGGGGTACAGTGACTTGAATGCCACATGTGTTTGGCAGTCTTGAGCACCAACATCTCATCAAACCACTGTATGATATAAGTCTCTATACTATGGTTGACTTTGTTTTCTATTTCAGATCCAACCAAAGCCCCCACTGGGTCTCAAACACTCTCCCTTTAGGCTCCAAGTTTTCAGCCAGTGGAGAATGGTCAGAAAACCACCAAAGGCTGTCAGGCTACTTCAGTGTCATTGTGTCTGCTGAACCCTGAATACAGGCTGTTGTCACTCTGGGCCAGGTCCTGGTTCCTCTGTTTGCTGGGGAAGGCTGTGCACTCTTTAACCTAACTCTGACCCAACAGGAAGCCTTCCCCCAAGTAGTCTCATCATTCAATTTGTCACTGCTGATTAAATTACCTCTGGTAATTCACTAGGAATAAAGTCTACCAAGGCTGGCAATGATAAACTCTTTCAAAGGACTTCCCAGTTTTCTTTTCTGGGATTCGTTCTTTTTCTTTTACTTAAGAGGGTGATTTATAGTTTAATAAAGGGTCAGTGTTTTTACCAAGGTAACTGAGGCATCACTTCACTGTGGGCAGTGCTTCCTACAATGGATGCACAACTAAGTACAGAAACTAATGCCTGGGGCCAAGGGGGACTTTCTTTTTCAGTGATCTTCAAACTGGTTGTTGTTTCACTGACTGGGCTTATTAGTGAGGAAAAAGGTTCAGGGCTATCTGATGATTGGAGGTCAGGCTACATCATGGAGATTTATAGATGTGATGTGGGGGAGAGCAAGAGAAATCACCAGAGCTTGAGCAGTAACACCACTGCCAAGCCAAGCAGGGTACTGTGCTAGGCCATCAGGATTAAGGAGTCAAATGTTTTTGACACAATAATAAATAATAGCTAATATTTACATAGTGCTTTCTGGATATGCCAGGTATTGTGCTAAGCACTTGTACAATTATTATTCTATTTGATTCTCACAAAAACCCTGGATGGTAGGTGCTGTTATTATCATTCTCATTTTATAGGTGAGGAAACAGAGACAAATCAGAGGTTAAGTGACTTGCCCATGGTCACACAGCTTGGAAGTGTCTGAAGCTGGATGTGAACTCAGTTCTTCCTGGCTCCAGGCACAGTGCTCTATTGTGAGGGACTGTCTGATGTTGGCTACTGCCAAGTGCAGGTTGTGGCAAGATGGGGTAGGAACTGGGTATTAGGAAGTAACCGGAGCTCACGCTCCCGAGGCAGGGGCTGTGGTAGGCGGAGTTGTGGTGAATTGGGATGGGCTGGATACGGAGAGGTAACCGGAGCTCACGCTCCTGAGGCAGTGGGCAGTGCTATGAAGCTGGGGAAGGAACAGAATACAAGGAAGTAGCTGGAGCTCGTGCTCATGAGGCAGGGGGCTGTGCCACATGGGAGTGGGACGGCAGAGGACGAGTTCCCTTTGCTTAGTCCCCTCCCTAAATGCAATGTCAACCCCAGACGCCTCCTCCCGGTATCTGGGCCTGACTTCCTAGGTCATGTGCTCTCTCTTTGTCTATGCGCTAATCCCAGACGCCTCCTTCCTGTATCCGGTCCTAGCCTCCTGCATCACTTCCTCTCCCTTGGTGCGCTAAACTCAGACATCCCCTTCCAGTATCTGACCCTACAATCATTGACTAGTAGGCGGGCTGAGGAGGAGGGGCTAAGTAGGTACTTAAGGAACAGTCCTGGTCCAAGCAGCGCTCTCTTTGCTCCTGCTCTCTTGCTATGGCCTTCCTGCTTGGCCTTGCTGTGATGGCCTCTGAATAAAGCTTGGGTGTTGGCACCTCCTGTTTGGCTCATCTCTGTGTGTTTATCTGGGTAGTACCCGAAGACTGGTAAGTATGACTCTGGCAGCCTGCTCCTTATAGGAGGAGAGTGCACGGCATAGCCGGCACACTCTATACACTGAACCACCTAGTTTCCATGACTGAAAAATGAATTGGCAGACTGGAGAGGGAAATAGCAAAGGCTGATTCAACACAAAGACTATACACAATTAATTAGCCAGTTCCAGGATAGTTCAACCTGTCCCTTCATTGCTTGAGTATTGCTCTTAGGGTGTGGTCTCATTTTTCTGAGCTCAGGATTGGCCCAGGCACTAGGAATTCTTGAAGACCTGGTCCCATGGCTAGTGCCAATTGCTTCTATGTATTTCAGCAAACAAACCACTTCATTATCCTACTATTCTGAACTTATCCAGTGTTTAAGAAAAAAAATTATGAAAGCATTTTGCATTTATTTATTAATTAATACCCAAAGCACCCCAGACAGGCAGGTTACTATGTATGATCCTTGTTTTGCAGATGGTGAGGTTATAGGCAAAGCAGGATGATCCCTTGCACAAGGACATTTTGTAGTTCCTGGAATGTCGGGTTTGTTCTCTTTGCCCCAAGTGTGTAGTTGCCTATGAACTCGGACCACAGCACCTCCCAATTCTCTGCCTAAAGACAGCAACAGTTCTGTGCTTTGTCCATCAGACAGAAGAAATGCCAAAGATATTACTGCACCAGGCGTGACCTTTGTTCTGGTATTCCCCATAGATGGGACCAGAAGGGATAGGGATGGTCAGACACTGGCAAATTTTTTTTATATTGCTTATTCAATACTAAGCATAGGAGAACAGCACCCACCTGTTTCGCCTGGACATAAGCCAATAAGTATTAGGAGGACAGACAGGGAAAAAGTAGCCTTAGTAACTGGGGAGGTAGTGGCTTAGCTAGAGACATAGCCCTGGCATGGAAAATGGATAATATCCAAACATTCCACTGTCTGACCACAGAAACATAAATCATAGACTATAGAATGTTGGAGCTGGAAGGGATCTTGAAGATCATCCAGTTTAACCTCTTCATTTTACAGATAAGGAAACTGAGGACTATAGCAGCAAACTGTAGCTTGCAAACTGGTCCTATGTCTTTGACTCTGCCAGATAAGAGAATCATTTCCAGCCCATTCTGCCCACTGTATTAACACCTAAGACCCCTCAGGGGTGGGGAACCTGTGACCTTGAGGCCATACGTGGCCCTCTAAGACCTTAAGTGCAGTCCTTTAATTGAATCCAATCTTCATAGAACAAATCCCCTTAATAAAAGGATTTGTTCTGTAAAATTTGGACTGGTCAAAAGGACCGAGAGGACCACATGTGGTCCCCACCTCTGCCATACCTTTTAGTTTCTGTGAAATCCTGCTTGCAGTAAATCCTGAGAATCTGCAGTTTCTATGGGATTGAGGTCAACACTGCCCTATATGTTTACTAGTTATCTTTGTTAAGTCTATGGCCAGAGACTCTTAATCCTGGTCAGCCTGTTAATAAATTCCTGTCTTTGATCACAAAAAAAGGCTGAGCAAGGGCACAGATGGATACATGTAAAGCTTTCCTTGATCTTGGAAAAACACAATCCAATCTATTCAACTCAAACTATGTATGGGCTCGCAGGGGATGAATATAGACATCTTTATAAATGAAGGATGGCATTTTTAAGCTCTGAGGAGTGAGAGGAACTGACCTTTCTTTCCACATTGCAAAGATTAGTTAAGGGCAGATATTGTCTGTGGTCCAGATGGGAAAACTTGGCATCTGTTATCCATGCTCAAGATATTGAGCCAAGGTGGCTCATTCTGCATTTAGGCAGCTTAGGTGAAGCACCAACATGTCTAACACCTGGAAAACAGCTGGTGCTCCAATTACCCAGAGAACAGGCTCCAAACTCACTTTATCCTGGAAGGGATTTGAGGATCATGCCTTGGTCTTCTTACCCACTCATGCCCACAGTGAAAAAACAGTGGTTACAGCAGCAACATCTCTAAAAACCCAGGACAATGATAACTGTCATTTACAGGTTGGAAGCAAGACTTTTATAAGCTTCAAAGTGGTTTATTAGATCTTTGTGGAGCTGAAACTCCCCTTTATCTCCTCCTGACATACAGTCATTTCTGGAGGCTAAATTCAATAAATGCCTAAAACAACAACAACAGCCCTACATAGGAGGAAAGCCAAAAAAGCATGAAAGAAATCCCAAACACCTCTTAGTTAATTGGAATTGAATCTTGCCTCTGGCACCTGTGGGTCTTTGCTGACATAACAAGGATCTTGGGTTGATGTCAAAATGTAAACTAACACCTTAGCTTTAAGTACCCACCTATTAGAGGGAGTTCAGGACAAATTCAGCTGTTTGTTAGCTTTTCAGCCATGTGCTACAGCAATTAGGTCTTCCTTTGGTGTTCTCAGTTATTGAGATGATAGATTATTTGAATCTTCACCATAAAAGTCGAGCTGAATCTTTCACTTCTTGCAAGGGACTCTCCCTTTCCCCTGTCACCTCCACACCATCTTTGACAGTGGTCAGCCAATTCAGCCTCTCTACATATTTTCAGCTCATTACCTCACAAAGAAGTCCAACTCACTGTCGGACAACTTTAGAGAGTACACTTTATATCAAGCTAAAATTTGCCTTGCTGTATTTCAACTTTCTCTTGGTCCTAGAATTCTGCCCTCTGGAGCCACATAGGACAAGTCTAATTTCCTCTCTCAAATGACAAGCCTTGAGTATTTGAAAGCAGAGTTCATGTTTTCCCCCAAACACCTCTAGTTTCTCCAACTTTCCTCATCTTTGACATGATTTTCAGGTCCCTCTCCCCTTACCACCATATTTGTTCTTCTCCAAATGTGCTCCCTCCCAGCCTCTGGCCCCCTAAACTTTTGAACCCAGTATTCTAATAGGTGATCTGGCAAGGGAACAGAGGACAGTAGGATTATTTCTTCCTGGGAAGGTGTGACCTTGTGATAGGTCATTAAGAAATCTTTGTTAGGGTGCCTTAGGGGTGCCTCCTTACTCTCTGCCAGTTTTTTTTTTGACTGAAGTTCTGAAGAGTAAAAGAATTGGGATTCTTGGGAGAGGGAAAACAGAGTCAGAGAAGGAGATGGTGTGTATTTGTGTGTGTACACAGCCAGCAGAGCCTGTCCGATCACCCCTTATGCCCAGGAGAGGTTCTTAATCCTCTTCACGAAGCTGACAGTGGGCATGCCCAAACCTTTCATAGGGAGATGCAAAGAAGTCCTAAACAAAAGCTCAGTTGTCCCTGTAAGCTCATCAGCTTAATTAGAGAATTCCCCTGATCAGTCCCCCTATATTTAGATGGCCAGGTGGCTGGATCAATGAAGTTTGTGCCTGTGTTACAGGCTGAAAAAAGAATTATTATAATGGGATATCCCCAGAGGAAGACTTGGGAGACAGAATCTTTTTTTTTTTTTTAATTGACATAGAAGGATAAGGAGTGGTGTGAATTTCTGGAAACTCTAGCTAGTGCCCTTGTATCCTGGGAAATTTCTTGATGTGTTTTGGGGGAAGCAGTGTGGTATAGCTTGAGTCAGGAAGACTGGACTATAAATCCCACTTCCCACACTTATGAACTATGTGATTATCATTACTTGATATGTATAATATGTATAATATGATAATTATCATAACTCTAATTATAATCATTATTTGACTTCTCTGAGCTTCAGTTTCTTTATCTGTGAAATGGGAATTAATACCTATAGTATTTACCTCAGTAGAGTTGTCATGAGGCTCAAATAACCTATATAAAGTGCTTGGTGAACCTTTAAATGTCATATAAATGTCAGCTATTACTTTATTTTTTTTTCCACTGGAAAATTTCCATGATGCTTAACCACATTAGATGAGGCATGAAATGTGATACAGTGGGAAAAAAATGCTGGATTTGGAGTCAAAGGACCTGAGGATGGATCCCAGCTCTACTTCTAGTAACATATTATCAGTGACTTTGGACAAGTCATTTAAACTTTCTGATCTTTAGTGTCATTAACTGTAAAATAAAGGGATTGGACTAAATGACCCCTAAGGCCCTTTCAGCTCTAAATCTATAACTCTATGATATCTCGGGTTACATAACTTTTATCCGCTTCTTTCCTTTGCCTCTATCACACTCTACCTTATACTTGTTTGGGACCTCCTCCAATTAAAGGCTAAAACACTATGAAGACATAGACTGTGTTACTTACTATTTTTTACTTTTGTACTCTAATGCTAAATAGCGTCCTGAACATAGTAGGTACTTAATAAATATGTAATTGATGGATCCATTACTTAATAAACCACATAATTAATTAATAGAGGAAGTTTTTGAGACGGAAGTTGCTGGCCCATGACATGGAGGACTGTTAGCTCCATCATCATCAGGTCACTGGAGTAGACTGATCTTGACTTCCCCACATCTATGACCATAATGAAACATACCTGAAAATAGGAACAACATAGTTGTTTGGGAAGATCCCAACTCTTCCAGTGACCAAGGACACACCCTTAAGCCAGCCTTCATGGTACTTTCCAAGGACCCGGATGCCTTCTCCTTTTTGAAGATCTAATTCATCTGGTCCATGGGCTGAATAAGAATGCAGAGCAACAAACCTGGGGAAAGAGAGGAACCCTGGTGAGGAGAATGGAGACAGTGAAGCCTGCTTGGTGGAACTTATCCTCTGTCCCCCCAAAATGATGATCAAGGATCATCTTGGGTGAGGTTATGGGACCTGGCATCCAAGCAGAGGTCAGAAGAAAGATTCCCTGTTTGACTCCTTCTATAACAGTGAATGCACTTTTTTCTTAAGAGGAAAGGCCAAAGGAACTAGGTTGACAGAGAATAGAAAAGAGAAGACCTACACTTTTTTAGGTCTAAGAACAGGGTGAACAATGACATTCTCCATATTACCTGCATCACCTCTATCTCACAAGGATGTTGTAAAGAAAGTGTTTTGTATACCGGAAAGAGGCATAGACTTATGTGAGTTAATATCATTTTTTATATTATTCTCCATCTGCACAGAGGACAGGACAAAAGGGAATGGATTTATACCACGTCAAAAAAGGATTTAGAATTAGGGAATCTCAAAATTGGAAAGAACCTCAAAAGCTCAAAGGGTCATAGAGATCTAAAAGCTGAACAGAACCACAAAGGACACCTAATTCAATCATTTCATTGTATAGATTAGGAGACTGGGCCCAGGGAGTTCAAGTGATTTGCCTAAGGCCACACCAGGTCATAATCCTTATCTTTCTATTATACCAAGTTAATTTCTGTATTTGAAAAAAGATGGCCTCTACAAATTACCTGACAAAATGTTCCTCAATCTGATCCTTGCCTTGAGAGAGGGACATTAGAAAGAGAGTCTTGATTTTATGTGTGCTGGAGCCAGCTTGAAATGGCTTGTGATAGCTGATTGTTAAATGTTCAGTGTGAGCATTCACACCTCAGAAATCACATGTGCTATAAATCAGGGCTTGTTTTGTTTGCTTGCTATTGTTTTGTTTATTGGTTAGACTTAAGGAAGTGATGGAGAAAATGTTAATAATGTAAATTAAATCTAAAGATGTGTTGTACATTTTTTAATAAAGGAAAGCTGATTGTTAAACACTTACCAGCACACCCCTGGTTAAGTGACACGGTAAAATGCTAGTAAGGGAGGCTGTGCAATGAAATACTGGGGATTTTAAAGATACACTTATCTTTATACTTAGAGTCTATAGCACCTCAGAACTTGAACTGGAAAGGACCACAAAGGTAATCTATAACAACCCCCTCATTTTATAAATGAGGAAACTGAGGCCCTGAGAGGGTTAAGTGGCTTGCCTAAGATAACTCAAATAATAAGTAGTGGAGTCAAGATACCAACCTGAGACCTCTCAATTAAAATCTAGCACTTTTCCCATTGTACCATGCTGCCCCTTCCAAGTTATTTTCTGGGATAGTTTGAGAGCATTGCACTTGAAGTGGAAATGGCTGTTACTATTGTTATTAGGATCCTTGGAAAAGCTAAGGTGGACATGGTGTGGTTCATCCGTCCAGGTCCTTTCTTGCCCAAGAAACAAAGGATTTTATATTCATACTCACATGTTAGCTGATATGTGCTGCTGGGAACAGGGAAGGTTAACAATCGCGGCAGAGTGTCCCAAGGATCCAGATGTGTTGTAATAAGTGCTGACCTACAGTACACACACACACACACACAGAAGAGATAGCAGAGCATTAATTAGACGAGCTCACCAATACTTTTCCTTGGAAGTTGGAACGACTGCGACAGCACACCTGAGAAGAAATAGTTACACCCTTTTCAGGTGAAGCTCCTCTTTATGGAAACTCTGCAGTAGTAGCTCATGGCATCTTAGACAGTGACCCTGTTAGCATCGAGCCCCAAACTCCTGCTGAGAATGGTGTAGGGCTTGAGGGTCTGGCAAATCTAATCCTGCAACCATTCTCTTCATCTTCTCTCTTTCTGCCCTTTCACCCACTCTGAGGTCCTTCTCCCCAAGGAAAATTCCTGGTCTCTATTATTTATGTCTCAGTGGGAATTCGTGTGTTCCCTGTATTCCCTTTGCGAGGGAGTTTTGCATTTGAAGCTTCAATTCTCATTGCTGAATGAAATGAAAGCCTGTGTGGTGTGCTGGACTTCAGACAAAAGTCCTGGGATTTTCAATAATATGCCACTCATTAGCTATGTGACCCTGGGTTAAGTCACTTAACTTCTCTGGGGCCTCTGTTCCTTCATTTGTAAAATGAGGTGATTAGACTAATGACCCTTTAGGTCCCTGCCAGTTCTAAATCTATGATCCTATGAATAATGAAAAAAGGTTTTATTTCTTCCAAAAGGCATTTCAAGAATTAATGTGCAGGTAGCAGGGGTAGGTATTTTGGGTAGAGAAAAGGGGAGGTCTTTTGTTGCCCCATGCCAGTGGTCAGCAACTCTGCCCATGCTTCAGAGGCCAGCAACAGGTAGCAAACAATTTGCTGATAAACAGTTGTATGTATAAAGTTCAGAATAGATAATCCATAGGCAGATAACTGAGAAATGACTGAATTTATTTTTGTTATAGAGCACTGGTGTCAAATTCCAGGAGAAACAGGGGCCACTAAACCATACATAAAGGATCCCTGCAGGTCACATATTGACTTGGAAAACCACATATTAACATCATCTACCTTCTGTTGTACTTTCATTTATTTCGTTAAATATTTCCTGATTACATTTTAATTTGGCTCCTCAGCAAGAGTGTGTCTCAGGCAGCCTATTAGACACTTCTGTTAGAGTGCCAAAAAATACAGCTGGGGTTTGTTCCTTTGTATGAAGGGTGGGAAGGCCATTCCCGCCCCCCCCCCCCAAAGCAGGCTGCCTATGACATTTAATCAGGCACTAGGCAGAGTTCCCAAGGGTTTTGACTGCTTTGACTCCTTTGCTTACCTCTGGAAAAGTCTAGCAGGTACAGATTGCACTATAGGGCCCTGGACAAACTGCCCTCTGGTAGTCTGAATCTTCATACTTATTCCATGTGTCTGCTTAGGACCATCATACCTAGTTATGCAGGTATAACTGATCTGACAGTGTGCTTATTTATTATTGTAGGGCTGTCTGTCCCTGGGATATTATGTGCAATGTGTATGTGTGTCTCTGTGAGCATTTCAACAAATGTTTCAAAGGATTAGGGCTGGAAGCAACTTTAGAAATCATCTTCTCTAACCCTCTCATTTTACAGCTGGGGAAACTGAGGCTCAGAGAGGTAAAGTGACTTGTCATACAGATAAGAAGAGGTAAAACTGAGAACTGTAACCACATCTTCTGACCCTGAACCCAGTGATTCTTCATTACATAGCATACTGTTTTTGTGTATGAAAAAGTCTATATGTCTATGATTACGTGTGTGTATACACACATATATGTATATTCACATGCATGCATGTGTGAATTTTGGAACAACTCCGTTCATCTTGTATCAAGTTATCCAGCCAGAAACCACTCCACCTTCTCTCATCTAGGCACCTTTTCCACTGCATAAAGTTGTTCTGAGGTTTGCAACCAAATATTGTCAAACCGGTTTTCTCAAAATAAATATAAAATATAAAAAAGGAGGTGGCTTTGGGCTAAGCTGCTAGCTTCTCTGCTTACCCATAGCAAGGCAAGGTAAGGCCCTTCTGAGTTTGGGAGAGATGCCAAGGGAGCATCTTATTAAATGGAAGACTAATCTGGTGTTGGTGGAGACTGCTGGAAAAGTGATTAAACAGGATAAACTTCATTTAACAGTCATGACTTTCAAATGTTAGGTTTGAGATGAAAATCCCTTCAATCTATAAACACTGCTAATCGTCTAACAAGGAGGGAACCACTGGAGTACAGAGACGCAGATTTCATCCTGTGGTTTGTCCTGTCCTATGCCATTTCTGCCTGCTTAAGTAGTGGTCTGTGGGTAGGGGTTAAACTCCTGCATGGAACATAGGAGGGAATAAGAGTGTGCATTTGTGACCAAACGAGCATTGGGAGGAAAGGAAAAATGTCTAGTTTGGGGCTCTGTTTTTGTGTGTGAGAGGGAGGGAAGGAGGTGGTAAGTAGCAGGGGAAAGGGAAAAGAGAGGGAGAAAAAAAGAGAGACAGACAGAAAGAGACAGAGAAAAGGAGGAAAAGGAGGAGGAGGAGGAGAAGGCGAAGGCAAAGGAGAAGGAGAAGGAGGAGAAGGAGAAGAAGAAGAAGAAGGAGAAGAAGAACGAGAAGAAGAAGAAGAAGGAGGAGGAGAAGAAAGAAGGAGGAGAAAGAGGAAAAGGAGGAAAAGGGAGAAGATGAGGGAGAGAGAGACAGAAAAAGAGAAAGCCTGGGGGGGAGAGGAGAAAGAAAGAGGGTGAGAGAAGGAGAGAGAGAGAGAGAGAGACAAAGAGAGAGACAGAGAGACAGAGAGAGACAGAGACAGAGAGACCAAGAGATAGACAGAAAGATGAAGAGGGGAGGGGGGGACAGTGAAGATATTCAGAGATAGGAAATAGAGGAAAACAAGCACATAGACAGATGAAGAAAGGACACATAGGAACAGAGATAGACTGAAAGAGGCAGAGAAGAATAACTGCAGATATAATTAGGAGAGAAAGACAAATAAATAATAAGATAGAACTTCGACTTTTGGATGAAAGCAAGTCTATTCCCACTACTTAGGGAAGTTAGAGATAACCAACCTTTATTAGTAATCGGTAAGATGATTGGACCGACCTGTCCCTAAAAGTCAGTCCTGGTTCCAGGGCTCCCAGTTCTTATTCTTACAAGTAATCTAGTATGAGTTTCAATCAATCAACAAGCATTTATTAAACACCCACTGTGTGCCAAGAACAAGTATTTATTAAACACATACTATGTGCCAGCATTACACTAAGCACTGATTATAGAAACAGAAGCAAAAGACAATCCTTGCCCTCAAGGAGCTCAAAATCGAAATGAAGGAAACAACAAGCTAACAAATATGTCCAATCTATACACAGGGTAGATATAAAATTATTAACAGAGGGAAGGTACAAGAGTTAAGAGCAGCTAGGAAAAGGCTTCTGATTTTTTTGGTACTTGAAGGAAGCCTGGGAAGCTAGGAGGTGGAGATGTGGAGGTAGAGCATTCCAGATTTCCTAATAACTTGGACTTTTATAGCATTTTGTTTAAAAGTTTTTGGTGTGCTTGTAAAAAACACTGGATTGGGATCTAGGAGGCCTTATTTCTTTCTTTTTTGTTTCTTTGCTAGGCAATGGGGTTAAGTGACTTGCCCAAAGTCACACTGCTAGTGAGTGTTATGTGTCTGAGTCCGCATTTGAACTCAGGTCCTCCTGACCCCAGGGCCAGTGCTTTATTCACTGAGCCACCTAGCTGCCCCAGACCTTATTTCTAAGCTTTGCTCTGTTACAAACTCTCTTAATAGCCCTAAGTCACTTGTTCAACCTTTATGCTCTCATTTCATCTATAATATTTTCATCTATAAAAGGGAGTTAGATTAGATGATGATCTGTAAGGTCTGTTCTAGCCCTAATATTCTATGATCTACATAAAACTTCTCAGCCTTGCTTTTGAGACACTCTACAATTTGGCTTGAGGCCTATCCTTCAATAAATAAAAAAGGTATTTATTAAGCACTTACTATGTACTAGGCTCTGAAGATAAAAACACAAAAGCAAAGACAGTCCCTGCCCACAAAGTACTTACATTCAAGTGTTGCTGTTCAGTAGTTTCAGTCCTGTCTTACTTTTTGTGACCCCATTTGGGGTTTTCTTGGCAGAGATATTGGAGAGGTTTGCCATTTCCTTCTCCAATTCATTTTACAGATGAGGAAACTGAGGCAAACAGAAGTTAAATGACCTGCTTCAAGTCACACTGGTAGGAAGTATTTGAGGTCACATTTGAACTCAGGTCTTCCTGACTCCAGACCCAGCACTACCAAGCTGCTGCCTCTTTTATACATGAGGCCTCTCCTAATTCCCCTCCCCATAGCAGCCATCTTACCATCTCCTCCACACCCTCCACAATACTTCGTATATATTTTGTGTTTACTTTTTTATGTACGTGTTGTTTCCCACCAGTAGAATGTAAGCTCCTTGAGGAACAGAGATTCCTTCATTTTTGTCTTTGTAAGCCCATCTTGGCATCATAACTGGCACAGAGTGGGTAATAAATAAATGCTTGTTGAATGAATGACATACCCCTGTAGAAGTGAATTAAGTTAAGAGTGTGTCCTCTTCCTAATTTCACATGTTGTTGTAATGGTTGAAAGAGAAATCACAGAATTTTCATTTATTTTGATTAAAAAATTATTAACTATGTGAATAACACTGTGTTGGATACTGGGAATACAAAGATTTTGGGGGGAAAATCTCTGCCCGTAAGGAGTTCACTATCTAATAGGGAGACTGATATGTACATACATGAGTATGACACAAAGTAGATATAAGATGGTAAAGGAGATATACAGAGAAAACACTAGGGGAAAATTGGAAGAGAGATCACTTTTATGTGTAAGAGGGTCTCACTCAGAGAAGGTTTCAAGGAATAGAAGGTAGCTGAGCTGAGCCTTGGAAGAAGAGAAGAATTTCAACGAGCAGAGGCTTGGAGAGAGGCAGTTCTAAGGATGGGGTGAGGTTTGAGAGTGCAAAGCAAATCAGGGATTTGCTAGTCCTCTGATTTGTACGGTAAGTAAAATTCTTGTAGTGGAATAACCCTGTCAGCTATGAAACAACTGTCCTGAGGCTCTGCTCTCCTGATTAGTGAAGCCTTTATGGACTTTGCCGCTATCTTCTGGCCAACAATCTTGCTGCCTGTTCTCTTTCAATTCCTCCTTAACACAAACCTTTCTAGTTCTGGAACCATTATCAACTCAATATTGCTATTGCTACTGGAAAAGCGTATATCTGATTGTTCCCCTACAGGTCCACTGACCATTCGTAATACTTAACAAACCTAAGTAGGTCCTTTTGACTTGGATCACTCCCATTTATGTATTTGTCTCCCCCTACTTGGATGTAAGGGCAACTAGGTGGCTCAGTGGATAAAGTGCCAGGTCTGCAGTCAGGGAGACTTTTTCTTTGCCAAGGAAACACTCAAAATGGGGTCAATGATGGACACAACTGAAAAAAAAGAATTGAGGCGGCCAGCTGGTAGAGTGGATAAAGAGCTGGGCCTGGAATCAGGAAGACTTGAGTTCAAATCTGGCCTCAGACACTAACTAGCTGTGACTGTAGGCAAGTCACTTAACCTCTGTTTGCCTTAATCCACTGGTGAAAGAAATGACTAACTACTCCAGTATCTTTGCTAAGAAAACCCCATTGACAGCACTTGCTGTGGTCCACTGGGTCACGAAGAATTGGGCATGACTGAACAACAATGTGTATGAAAAGGCAGTAATGGAGGGATATGGATTTAACGATACGGTTTCTGTCGTGAATATTCTTGTTTGCTCAATGCATCGAGCATGTACTTATAATGGTGTTCAAATACTTCACTTTTCTTCCTTCCCAATTTTGCTGTTAATCAGTTCCACTCAACTCTTAATCCTTTGCCTTCCTGTCTTATCTCTGCTCACGACTTGCCAAAATATAACCCTTGAATATACCAACCATCCTTCTCCTCTGCTCTGAACAGTGCTGGAGAAAAGCATGAAACCTTGTTGACTATAAATTTGTTATCTAATGTCAGCCAGCAGCTGATTTGTGCAATGGATAGAACACTGGTCCTGGAATCAGGAAGATCTGAATTCAAATCCGGCCTCAGACACTTACTAGCTGTGTGACTCTGAGCAAGTCACTTAACCTCTATTTGCCTAAGTTCCTCATCTGTAAAATGTGGACACACTGGAGAAGGAAAGGACAAATCACTCTAGAATCTTTGCCAAAAAAAGCCCATAGACAAAGTCTATAGGGTCACATAGAATAGGGCATGACTGAACAACTGGGCAACAATAACAAGAGCCCAATTGGGCTCTTACTGAGAAGAGTCTGTTGATTGCAATACTCAGCATTGCTTATGTTCCAAACTTCTTCTTTTTTCTTCAAGTCTTCCACATTTCCTCTTCCCCATTTCCTCTCTGTAGAGAAGCTTGTCTCAAACTTTTTTGACAAAAGACAGCCCATTCACCTCGAGCTCCCACTCTTCTTCTCTAAATCTTAAAAACACTCAACATCATTTAGCATTCACTCCTCACTTACTCCAGTCTCAGATGGAAAGGCAGTCCTTCCCTTCCCTAAGACCAACCCTTCTATGTCTACCTCTGATTTCATTTCTTCCTATAGGATCCTCCCACAGGTTTTGCCCCTCATCCCAATCTCCTTCCTCTAATTTTCAATTTCTCCCTATCTAATGGCTCCTCTGCTGCATTATAAACATGCTTAGATCTCCCCAACCTTAGAAAAACTCTCACTTGACCCCATCCTCCCTCAAATAATTGTACTGTATCTCTCCTTTTCAAAGCCAAAGTTCTAGGAGAAAAAAGCTGTCTACACCTCCTTTCCTCTTACTTCTCAAGTCCTTGCAATGAGGGTTCCAACTTCATTATTCAACTGAAACTTCTCTCTCCAAGGTTACCAATGATCTCTTAATTACCAAATATGAGGTCCTTTTCTAAGTCCATTGTGATCTCTCTGTAGCATTTGACACTGGTCATCACCCTCTCCTCTTACATTCTCCGACCTCTCTAGGTTTTCATGACATTGCTTTCTCCTCGTTTTCCTTGTCTGGTCAATCTATCTCAGTCTCCTTTGCTGAGTCAGCAATTATCCTGTCAATTCTCTTGGATTAAATTATTATCCTTATGCACATGACTCCAAGCTCTATCTATCCATCCCTAGTCTTTCTCCTTAATTTCAGCCCCACATCACCAAATGACCACCAGACATTTCTAACGAGACACCCCATAAACAAGTCAAATTCAACACATCCAAAGTAGAACTCATTATCTTTCTATTCAAACCCACCTCTATTCCTAACTTCCTTATTTCTGTTAATGGCAACACCAATATTTCCAGGCATCCAGGTTTGCAACCTCAGAGTCATCTTAGACTTTTTTCTCCGTCATCTCCCACATTCAAAGAGTTGCCAAGTCTTGTCAATTCTACATCCTTGACATCTCTCACATATTTTTCTTTTCACTCACAAAACTGTCTCTCTGTTTCAGGGACTCATCATCTTTCACCTGCAATATTGCAACAAACTTCTAATTGTGCTCCCTGCCTCAGTTTCCCCCCTCTTCAAACCATCTTCCAAACCATAGTTGCCAGGGTGATTTGATCTAACCATATCTCTTCTACTCAAAAAGTGCTTTGCAATCTGGCTCCAGACTGCCTTTCCCACTTCATACATATGTCATTCACTTGCACACATCCTGTTCGTCAAACTGTCCTACTTGTCCCATCTACCACCTCTGGACACAGGCTATCATTCTGCCATGCCTGATATGAACTTCTTCATTTTTGCCTTTTAGAATCCTTAATTTCCTTAAAAAAATCAGATGCTTCCAAGATGATAGTGCCTCTCCCTCCTCCTCAAATTGCTTTATGTTTTCTTTGTATATTTGATGTATTTCCTTATGCTATTTCTTTTATCTTTGTATACTCAGGGCTAGCACATAGTAGCTCTTAACAAATATAAACTAATTGAGATGAATTTTGAAGGACATTTTATATGTACTTATGTATGTACATGTTGTCTCCTCCCACGGGACTTAAAGGAAGGGATTGTTTCATTAATGTCTTTGGATACCCAATACACAGTCCTTGGCATATAATAGATGATCTTTGATAGATGGATAGATGGATAGATTCTACAAGACTGAGGTGTCTATGGACAGATTCTAGCCAACTGAGAGATGTTCAGAGAATTTGATCAAAGCATTGATCTCAAGCATTGTGGAAACATGGAGCCCCATCCAAGGATATACTCCACTACAAAATTCCCTTTACTTCAATTCAGCAAACACTTATTAAGTACCTACTATATCCAGAGTACAGAAGCGGCATGGTGTTTTGGAGAGTTGGCCTTGAGTCAGGAAGACCTGTATTCAAATCTCAATTCTAACACACTTTAGCCATATGAACATGGACAAATCACACGCCAGGCAACTTGTTAGGATTATAACGCAGACAGGTACCAATCTGAAGAACTAGAAGTACTTCACTGGGAGTTGCCTACAGTGGTGGAATAATAGTAATGGTTGATATTTATATAGTGCTTTAAAGATTACATAATGCTTTACCAATATTATCTCATTTGATCTTTACAACAATCCTGCAAATTAGGTGTTATCATTAACCCCATTTTACTGATGAGGAGACTGATGGTGAGATAGGTTAAGGGACTTGCCCAGGGTCATATGGATACTAAGTGTCTGAGGCAGGATTTGAAATAATAGGTTCAGTTGGAAGAAAGAAAGAAAGACAGAAAGAAAGAAAGAAAGGAAAAGAAAGAATGGAAGAAAAGAGGAAAGAAGGAAGAAAGGGAGGAAGAAAAAGAAAGGAAGGAAGGAAAGAAAAAAAGAAAAAAAATATACAGAACATTCATTTTCCAGACAAATAATGCAAGACTCAAATCACTAGCCGGTGCTAGAACCCAGGAATTCAGACTTCTAGTCCAGAATTTGTTGCATGGTTCCATGACGTTAACATCTCCTTTTCCTGAACTCACTGTTACTGTAATAAGTGAGACTGTTTATAGGAAGCAGCTTGGAAGAAGATAAATTTTGCATAAACTACTATTATATTCACACTGCTTGCTATGACTGCGGCTATCCCTAACTCTGTAGATAGTAGACAGAGCAACAAGCAGCGAATAAAGTTCATTCTCTCTCTTCTTCTTTTTTCCTGTGGAAGAGGTAACTTCTAGATGAGGTCATCACCCCTGAGCTGCCACATGGATCGCTCTTCTTATCAGCATCCATCTCAGTGCCAGCAGAGTCCTCAAGCTAGCCCCTTCCCTGGCCCCCACTTGTTCTTTATGAGCAGGGAGCAGACAAGTGATGTTTGTTTGCCCGAGAGTAAAAACATTCTCTGAGAAAGAGAACTAATCTATCTTTCTGAATGAAGCGGGGCATTGTGAACTGTCATGATGGGGCCTCTCAGGCAGAACTCATAAAACATCCATCAAAAGAGCTAAAGGACACAGCTAATGCAATGATGTAAAGACTTCTTTTCATTTTGCTTATTATTAGCAGGTATTTTGGATATTCTGCACCCCTCTGCTGTCGATTTTGTGGAAGAAATTTTCCTTCCTCTTCTGTGTGATTTTTCCACAGTGGGCATTATTGGTCAAAAGCTCTAATTCTGAGCTTCCAAAGGTTTGGTAAGAGCAGGTGAGCACTGTGGAACTGTATTTAATTAAATCGAGTTTGATGAGAGTAAATAGTGGGGTTAGCTACTATTCACACATCTTCAGGTGCTCTTTCTAAGCCTCCAAGACTCTAGGCACTGATAACTATAGCAGCTGTCTGGGGCAAAGATATATTCTAGGTTCATCAGCTGTGGGATAACTCATTCTCTGCTCTTTCTTCTTACTTTGGTGTTAAAATAGCTGAGAAAAAAAATAAAATTATAGAAGAAAATATGACACCTAGGACATTTACTATATTAGTGCACTGTGTGTCTGCTAATAGAGGGAAAAAAGGATGAATAATTAAGAGATAGGGGTGCAGTTTCCTAGAAGGTGTTTAGCATCAAGCTTTTGAGGGATGGTCTGTCTTTTTGTACTTTTTTTGGGGGGATACGGAAAGGAAAAAGGGACAGCAAAAAGAAAATCTTTCATTCCTGAAAATTGAAGAAAAGCTTGGAATTTTTCTAGCCTATAGCTTTATTCTTGATTTTAGATTAGAGGGCTAGGACAAAAATGACCAACTATTGGACTGCACAGTCGCAATCTAGGTCCTCAGCAAATCCTCAGCTAGCATGCAGGACGGAACCTTCCTAGGGTGGGGTAGTGGGAGAGAGACTAAAATCCCAAAGGTTCTGACTGTTGGGCCCGTGAAGTTTTTTTTTTTTAATGTTGATAATTGTATTCCAATAAAATGGTTTTCTTTGTAATCCTATGCATTTTATTTTACGTATTTAAAAATAATACTCCAAAAAAGAGTCAGGTTTCACCAGATTGTCAAAGGGGTCTATGACACATAAAAGTTTAAGAACCCCCCACTGTGTAAATGACTAGAGGAAGAGGTGTGAGGAAAGGATTGGCAATGAATGTGATTGTGTTGGCCAATGGACATGGAGGCTTCCATCTTTGGGACATTCTAAAGCCAGCTTTTTTTTTTTTTTTTTTAGGCAATTGGGGTTAAGTGACTTGCCCAGGGTCCCACAGCTAGTAAGTGTCAAGTGTTTGTTCTGAGACCGAATTTGAACTCGACTTCAGGGCTGGCGCTCTATCCGCTGTGCCACCTAGCTGCCCCCTAAATCCAGCTTTTTGACTCCATGCTCAATTTCCTTCTAAAAAAGATTCAGCTGTGGGCTATTGGGCGCTTGTACAAGGATAGTAGGTTCCTTGCCAGGGCTATTTTTTGTATTCTGTGGCTTCCTCTAAAGGGTAGGGTCATTCACCCATTCATAGCAGCACTTCTGTTGCCCAGCACTGCTTTTGGCTTCTTGCTAACAGCATAGTAGTATGTTACTATGAAGCCATAGAAACAAAGCCAACTTCTGTCAGCTCTACCCATTTCTTTTTCTCTTCTTTCCACTTTCAACACAGTATATTTTAGAGATAAAGGGCCTGTTGCATCCAAAGTAGACTGGCATTCAACAGCACCCAAGCAGAGGTTGACAGGTATTGTGAGTGCATGTTGTATGGCCAGGGTACATGGGAGTTTCTATTGTAACCCTCACACTTCAAGTCATAGCAATCTACATGGAGCAAAAGCACCTGACTCTGATAATACTTATATTTGTACTTTCTTACAAGGTCACATTAAGTCACTGGTAGTTCTGAAGGAAAATATCTACAGGTGGGACCCCTTCTAGCTTGCTATGCAACTGTATTTTCTGTCCTGCTATTAGTGGGGTCCTATCCCTCATGTTTTTCATTCAAAGACATCCCCCAAGTTTGCAGTCTGTCATCATGCAACAATGCCATGCTCACACCCATCTCTGAAGTTTTCATCATAAATACCATTCCCCTTGGAAAGTGGGATATGAGTAGGTGGTATGGTGGTAGGGTTTAGTTCCTGAGCTGAAATTCAAAGGAAGATGCACAGAAAGAGAATGTTGATATTACAATGTTGATACACCCTCTTCCATGGGGTGAATGGTGTGGTCAGGGAAGACTAGTACCTCTGATGTGAGGGCTTTTGAGCCCTTTCAGGGCTGCTTTCCACCTTTGGTGTCCACCTGATCCACCTAACCCTCACCTGTGGCTTGGACCTGCTGAGGTCAAAGAAAAATGACCAGGCGACCCTTATCATCAATTTGCCAAAAGAGGATAAGCTTATAATTCTGGGTGACTTCAATGCTAGGGTAGGCTCCCTACCAGACATGGCAGGGAGTCTTTGGGAGGAATGGAGCTGGGAATGGCAACAGCCATGGTCACTTACTTCTGAAGACTTGTGCATCTCATGACTTTCTCATCACCATCACCAGATGAATTAATGTCAAGAGATTAGAGCACTTCCCTGAGCAGGAACAGTTTGTTGCTAACTTGGAGGGAAAGCTGAGCCCACACATGGTTACCAACAGTGGAGCAGAAAAGGAGTGGGCAGCTTTCAGAGATTTGGTGTACAGCACTGCATTTGCTCATTTGGGTCAGAACACTCACAAACATCAAGCCTGGTTTGACTAACATGATGGAGAAATTCAGAAGCTGCTAAATCAAAAAATGAGAACTCCACAGGGTTTTACCAGCAGGATAGTTCATCCATCTCTAAGAAGGCAGCATTTAATTCCATCAAAAGTAAAGTACAAGCAAAGCTTAGAGAGATGCAGGATTCTTGGCTCAGTAAGATAGCAGATGAAATTCAGTTTTATGCTGACAGTAACAATCCAAAGTGCTTTTACGATGCCCTGAAGGCTATGGGCCAAAGACCTGTGGTGCATATCACCTACTCAGTGCTGGTGGAGTCACAATGATTAGCAATAAGGACATGATCCTAGAGAGATGAGCTTAAATACTTCCATAGGGTTCTCAACAGACTGTTATCAATCAATGCTGAAGCCATTAACCATTTACCTCAGATAGAAGACAATTCCTCCCTAGCTAAAGTTCCAACTGAAGAAGAGGTTTTGAATGCCATTAGGTTCCTTTCATGTGGCAAAGCACCTGGTGCTGATTCTATTCCATCTGAGATTTACAAGGTGGAGGGGGGTCGGTCCATTGCTCACACAAAAGCTGACTGAAATTTCCTGGGTTATGTTATCCCCCAGGAGTTCAAGGACACCTCCACTGTCCATCTCTATAAAGGTAAAGAAAATAGATTGTCTTGTGACAATCACAGGAGGGTCTTTTTATTAGTTATTGTTGGCAAGATTCTTGCCAGAGTCCTCCTTAATAGGCTGATCCAGGGGTGGGAAACCTGTGGATTTGAGACCACAGGTAGCTCTCTAGGTCCTCAAGTTTGGCCCTTTGACTGAATCTAAACTTCACAGAACAAATCTTGGCCTCGAGCCTCAAGGCCACAGGTTCCCTATCCCTGAAGTTTAGTTTCCTGCAAGTGGCCCACTGATCCTTCACCTGAAAGATGGTCATCTGCCTGAGAACCAGTGTGGCTTCAGAAAGGGACGAGGAACGGTTGATATGGTATGTGCAGCTCGACACCTCCAGAAATGCCAGGAGCAGAACAGAGGTCTGTACACAACATAAATAGATCTGACCAAGGTCTCTGATACTGTCAGTCATTAGGGCTTATGGAAAATTATGTCAAAATTTGGTTGCCTGGAAAAGTCACATGTCAATTTCACGACAGCATGCTTGCCCAGGTTCTGGATAATGGACTATGCTCTTACACTTTCCCAGTCACCGATGGAGTGAAACAAAGCTGTGTACTTGCTCCTATGCTTTTTAGCCTGATGTTTTTAGCCATGCTGTCAAACACCTTCAATGAAGATGAACACAGTATCAAGGTCAGTTACTACACTGATGGTAAATTCTTCAACTCAAAAAAGGCTACAAGCCAAGATTAAAGTGGAGGGAATGTTGGTGCATGACATTTTGTTTGTTGCACTCAATGCAGCCTTTGAAGTTGAGATGCGACAAAGTATGGATTGATTCTCTGCTGCTTGTGCTAATTCTGGCATAATAATAAACAACAAGAAAACACAGGTGCTCCATCAGACATCACCACACCATCCATATTGTGGAACCACTGGTTACAGCAAATGGAGTTTTGAATACTGTGGGTAAGTTCATTTACCTTGGCAGTATGCTTTCTAAGGAAGTACACATTGATAAGGTTGATGCACTCATTGCCAGAGCTAGTTCAGTGTTTGGGAGGCTCCGAAGGAAAGTGTGGGAGAGAAGAGATTGACTGACTACCACAGTCAAGGTCTACAGTGCTGTTGTGCTGACCTCATTGTTGTATGCCTGTGAAACCTAGACAGTACATCAGCACCATGCCAGGACACTGAATCACTGCCATTTGAATTATCTTAGGAAGATTCTGAAGATCACTTGGCAGGATAAGACATCAGACACTGAGGTCCTTTCTTGAACTAAACTGCCAAGCATTAATACCCTACTGCAGAAAACGCAACTGTGATGGGCTGGCCACATTGTTTGAATGCCAAAAATATGCTTGCCAAAAAGACTATTTTATGGAGAATTCACACAGGGCAAGCGTTTCACATGGTAGTTGGAAAAAGTGATACAAGGACCCTCTCAAGGTCTCTTGTAAGAACTTTGGAATTGATTGTGTGACATGGGAGACACTGGCACTGGACTGCTCATCATGGCATGCCCTCATCAGAGAAAGAGCTGTGCTCTATGAGCAAAGCAGAATTGAAGTAGTTCAAAAGAAAGGTGAGATGCACAAATTTAGAGAATCCACCCCAAATGTTCACACGGACTATTTCTGTCCGACTTGTGGCAGAGCATTCTGACCTTGTATTGGTCTGATCAGCCACAGTTGGACACACCATAATTTGACTCAAACATAATGACGTCATTGTGGTCCTCTTCAACCTAAGGACAACAACTAAGCCATTCCATCAAGGCCCTGCTCTTTACCCTTGAATCCCTTTCCCCTTTGTCCTTTCATTATTCGTGCTAATTCCTAACCCTGGGCCATCATTATATCTGCCACTTCAACTCTTACTCCCAAGCTCCTGCCTCTGAATGATCCTAAAAGTTGTGAAACTGCAGACTAGATTTCATCCACTCTAGCTCCAAATGGGTCTTTATTATGCAAGGCCACACTACTATTGATCTCTAACTCTTTCTCATACCCGACAGTAGCTATGAGGAACCTTCTGTTTATAAGGGTAATAATCATGTACAAGAAAGATTAGACTTATTTGGCTTGGTCCCAGGGGGCAGAACTGGAAACAATGGGAGGAACTGAAGAACCAAATTTAGGTCTGGACTAAGGAAAAACCTCCTAACAATTAGTGTTATTCCAAAGTGAAATGACCTACCTTGGGAGTTAACAGATTTTCCCTTCATTTGAGGCCTTCAAACAAAGACTGGGTAATGACTTTTTTAAAATTTTATTTCAAGGCAATTAGGGTTAAGTGACTTGCCCAGGGTCACACAGCTCGTAAGTATTTGAAGCCACATTTGAACTCAGGTCCTCTTGATTCCAGGGCCAGAGCTCTATCCACTGTGCCACCTAGCTGCCTTTGGGCAACAACTTGTTGAGAATATTGTAGAAGGAATTATTTTTTCAGGTATGGGTTGAACTAGATGGCCTCTGATCCCTTTCAATTCTGAAAAAAAAAAAAAGAATCTGTATATTCTGAGAACCTCTTTCCTCTAGTTCCTGATGCTGTTCCCTTGGCTGATGATTTGGTTTCTCAAGAAGACTGAGGCCATCTAACATGAGCTCCCTCATATCTCTTCCGTCACAACCTCAACGCCACTGAAAACTTCCTTCATTCCATCTTTTTCCTCCCTCTGGTACTGAAGGACGAGGGGGCCCGCACCCCCACTGTGCCCTTCATTTCATGCTGTGATATCCACCACTCTTCTTGTCTCTCATGCCAGCAACCTCAGTGTCATCTTCAGCTCTTCACTCACAGGCATTCCACACATACAGGCCTTTGCCAAATTGTGTTGTTTTTGCCTTCACAACATCTCTCACACAGGTCTCCTTTTCTCCACTCACACAGCCACCACCATAGTATAAACCCCTTCCCTGGACAATTTCAATAGCCTTCTAACTGATCTCCCAGCCTCAAGTTAATCCCCACTCCAATCCATCCAATCTTCCTCCACTCAAGATTATTTTTCTAAAGCTTACATCTGACAGTGACTCTTGCTCTAGCTGCTCCTTATCCCCTCCAGGATCAAATATAAACTCCTCTGACACTGAAAGCTTTTGTTAACCAAGCCCCTGCCTACTCTTTCAGTCTTCTTTCATTTTCCACTCCCCCATCCCCCCTCCACATATTCTGTGATCCAGCAAAACTGGACCACTTGCTGTTTCTTGCTCATAACACTCCATTTTCTGTCTCTGTGCCTTTTCATTGGCTATCTCCCAGGGGTGTACTGGAAAATGTTTAACAATGCTCTCCAAAAAGGAATAATGCATTTTTTAGTTTAATCTACACTATTAACATTTTTCTCCATTACTTTCTTTAGTCTAGACAATCAACAAAATAATAAATCAAGCCCTGATCTGTAGCATTTGTTGATTCCAAGGTATAAATGCTCACACTGAAAATTTACCAATTGATATCTGCTAGCTGGCATGAGCTGCCTCCAGCATATCTGAACCACCTTGCACTTGTCATGCTTTGCTTCCCTAACTCAGTTTCTTAGTTTCCCTGTTGTCCTTCAAGGTTCCTCTCAAATCCCACCTTCTGCAGGGGCTTTTTCTTCAGAAAAACTTTAAAAAGTTTTTTGTACAAGTAAAACAAATTTAGCCAAGATCAGAAGGAAAGCAAAAAGTTGGGGAAAAAATTATAGACAGCTTATCAGAAAAGGTATCATATCTAAAACATATAAAGAACTGTCAAATCTGAAAGAATATAAGTCATTCCCCAAGTGATAAATGGTCAAAGGATATAAACAGGCAGTTTTCCAATGAAGAAATCAAAGCAATTTATAGTCATATGAAAAAATGCTCTGAATCATTACTGATTAGAGAAATGCAAATTAAAACAACCTTAAGATCCCATTTTATACTTACCAGATTAGCTAAAATAATAGAAAGGGAAAGTGACAAATGTTGGAGGGGATATGGAAAAAATGGGACATTAATCCATTGTTGGTGGAATTGTAAAATGATCCAAACATTTTGGAGAGCAATCTAGAATTATGCCCAAAGACTTATTAAACTACTCAGCAATACCACTACTTGGTCCATTTCCAAAGACAGGGAAAAATGAAAATAACCTATAATATTCTAAAATGTATATAGCATCTCTCTTTGTGGTGGCAAAGAACTGAAAATTGCAGGGATGTCCATCAAGTGGGGAATGGTTGAAAAAGTTGTGGTATATGAGTGTGATGGAATACTACTGTGCTATAAGAAATGATGAACTCCATGATTTTAGAAAAACATGGAAGGACTTCACAAAATAATGAAGAGTGAAATGAGCAGAACCAAGAGAATATTGTATACAGTAACAACAATATTGTTTTAAGAATGACTTTGAATGAATAAATTATTTTGAATATTATAAATACCCAAATTAACTATAAAGGACATACGAAGAAAGATGCTATCTACATCCAGAGAAAGTACAGATAATTAGATGTATGTATAGAATAATTTTACATACACACACACACACACACACGAACATACACGCATACACCTATTTGGGTCTATTGGTAAGCAAGGGGGGGAGAAAAAAATTTACATGATAATTTTATATATATTTAAAAGCAATAGCAAGTTGTGCAAAGTAGATTTTCAGTTTCCTATGCAATCATCTTTTTTATTATACTATGTAATAGAAATGATTGTTTTATCCCACAAATTAAAAATAAAGTTTTTTATAAAAAGAAAAAACCCAAAAAACCCCAAAGCACTAGCACACATATAACACACACACACACACACACATATATAAATACACAGAATATGCATATCTAAAATACTTGTGAGTAAGATATATATGTGTGTATATATATATATATATATGTATACCATATGTATGTGTACACACATATAAATACATACATTCTTAAAATAGTAGTTTAAGGTAGAAAGGAAAGAGATTATTTTTCCTATTTTTAACAAACCAGAATCCTCTTTGAAGCATTATTGGTATAGAGGCTTCTGGATGGTATGGAATGCAAAACTTCCATTAACCAAGCTTATTCTCTCTTTTTATTATTCCTCTTTCACATCCTCTATGTTCTCTCCATCCCTTCCGGTGTTTTCCTTCCCTCAGAGTCTGGTGTCATTTTACTCACAAGATAAGGTTGGACCACAATAACAACTGTACTATTCAACAGCTCTCTCTTCACCAACATCTCACTTTATATAAAAAAAAGAAAGCATTAAGTGAATGCTTACTGTGTGCCCAGCCTAGGTATTCTCAGGAATAGAAGAATGAACACAGTCCCTTGTAAACAAAAAGAATGACAAAGATAAGTAATGAAAAATATACAAAACTATTATAAGATAGTATCATGGAGGAATAACTTCAAAAACTGACAGTTCAGAGCAGAAGGGAATAGAAGCCTGGGAAATTTAAAAGGCTTCAGGGGTCATGAGAACAACAAGGTGGAAGACTAGCCACTTTCTCCAATTGTCACAACCTCTCAAGCCTCTCCAAAACAGGAATTATGCATGAATGATAATGCAATTTCAACTGTGTCTATACTCTGACAGTGTTATCAAACTCAAAGAGAAATGTGGCCACTAAACCATATGTAAGGACTCTTGTGGGCTGCATAATGACTTAGGAAATCACATATTAACATTATTTGTGTTTGTATTTTTATATATTTTGTTAAGTATTTCCCAATCACATTTTAGTCTGGTTTGGGCTGCACTCAGGACTGTTGCAGGCAGTAATGCATTGCTCTAAGACACTGAGAACTCTAATGAGGTAAAACAAAAACAAAAACAAATCCAAATCCTGAACTAACAGGACAAAAAGCTAATTCCTAACCCAAAATATGCTCACTCAGCACTCCTTCCTCCACTGGCTAACACCCTTTGGCAGGAATGCACAAAGTCAACCCATGGGCTTGCAACAGAACTCAGCTATGTCTTCCACACCTCCCAGTGCTACAGAAAACCAAAGTTAAAAGTTTGCTGTTTGGGACTTCAGTGTGGCTGTGCTCTGTATTACAACAGTACTTAGCTAGAAAACTGTAGAACAGCGGGAACTGGGATATAATGCTAGTGTACAGTGATCCACAGGTAAGCCTAAGGAAAGGGGACTGGTATCCAGCTGGGGCCAGTTCTGTCCCCTAGGAGAAATTTGGAGAAGACACCAGGGCCAGTGAAATATGAATACCTTCATGTAAAAGGAGGCCAATAGAGCTTTGAGGTTCAGTCTCCAGGGAAATAGTAATCAAATAGTAAGGAGTCAGAAAGTGAACAATAAAGGAAAAAAAAAATAGGAAATTACTGAAAACCTTGGGTTAAAAAAAACTCAGTTAAAGACTTTGAATATATGTAGATAAAACAACAGGGAAAATATTAATAACAGAAGGGGAAATGGCCTCCACATCAGCTAAGCAAGGCAGACATCTATGAATAAATACTGCAAGATAGAGGAAAATGGATCAATACCTGAGAAGGCAGAGGACACTGTGAATTCCCAAGAGAGCATGGAATCACAGCCGGATGTTCCTGAATGGTTTAAAAGAGAAATAGGAGTTATGAAAACAGAATTTATGGTTAGCACAGCAAAAATAATCCATAGAGTAGAAAAACTTAAAACTGTAGTAGTAAACCTAGCCAAAGAAACAAAAGAATAACTGATAGGGAATGAAAATACACAGAAGTGAAGGACAAACTAATAACTGAAGCAAAAAGCAATAACATTAAAAGAACATGTGATTCCCATACAAGAAAAAACATTGATCTCAAAGACAGGAAATAGAGAGACAATTTAAAGGTTATAGGTCTCCCAGAAGAACAAGAAAGGCTTCAGAGAGTCTTTCAAAGGCCATTTTCTGGGTCTTCGAAAGAGGTTTCTCTTCTCCACCAAGCCAGGAAAAGAAAGGTTTCACCTGCTCCTAGTAATCTGTCAATTATTCCAAAGATTTCATAATCCTAGATATCCAGATAATTTTATGATGAAGTCTTGTTGCATTCATTAATGAGGGACATGGGGCAGGATATTGGCCTTGGTTTTGGCTTTGTGAAATTCAGACTTGGCAAGAGCTTAAGGAAGAGAGGGAGGGAAAGAAGGAGGGAATGATTTCAAATGATGAATAAACCTAGGTATTACCACACCCACTGTCATTCCTCTGTACTGCACCCACCTCCCCCCCACAACTTTTCTATGACCCTGTTTAGTTTACCAGCTAAAGTACTTGTCACTTACCTAGCAACTATTTGTCTGTTTTTAATGAGTTATATGTAGAGCTTTATTTTGTTCATTAACACTAATTGATTTCAGGGCTCTAATCTCCAGCATAATCTCCTCTTCCAGTTTCACCATAGCTGGGAAGGAGTCAGTGAAGATAACTTAGCAGTACAACTGGATTTTAAGATGGTTTATGAAGGCTTTCTCTTCAATACCTTTTGCAGGTTTTCCTTTTACTTTCATTTTCCTTTTCTTTCAATGTTAGGGCCTTCGCTATGCATTTTCCACAAAAGCTAGCTACTTCCTCTTCCTCTGTCCTTAGGTGGGTCACTCTGAACGCTACTGCCCTGACTATGGCTGACACCTTGCTGCTTGTTATCTTCAAACAGCCCCTCCTCTGCCAGCCCTGAGGGTAGGCTGGTCACCTTTCATCCACTGGAATTGAGCTTAGGGATGCAGCTCTGATAGGTACATATTTCTTCCATATATGGGTAAGACGTTTCACTTTGTAGGAGTGGCCCTTCCCTGGGCAGAAGTCCTGAGAGGTTCAGATATTTCTTTTTAAAGGAGGCAGATCATTAAGCAGAGGGAAGGTATTGTCTCAAATCTCTAAAGCTACCAAGGTTAGTCTTTGGGAAAGTTAGAGATAAATTGGCTGGGGGTTATCTTAGGTATCCCTCTGCCTCTCCTTTTGAAGCCCCATTTCTATATAAACATCTGTTTTTAGAGATAGGAAAAACCTGAGAGATCAACTAGTCCAATCCTCATATTATAGACATGAAGTTAAGTGACTCACGTATGGATATATAGAATGTACTCCTAAGAGATAAGTGACTTGCTCAAGGTCACATTGTTAAGTCTTAGGTAATAAAAGCTTTCAAAGAACCACAGAAGGTGTTGACAAATGTGTGTGTGTGTGTGTGTGTGTGTAAAAGGTATATACAAAGAGCATTCAGGATTAAAGAATTTAAGCAGTTCTAAGGTAATCTGGGAAGCCCTATGGTCCCTCCTGTGCACATAATCAAAGAAAACCCTAAGGTATGGGTGTATAAAATGCCACAGAATAGGGGCTACTAGCAGAAAGAGCCTCATGGAAGATAGATGGGGCCTCCAGGGTTATGGTGGGGATGAAGAATGTGAGTTGGCAACAACAGACGGAAACAGCAAATGCTGGACAAATGTGAGGGCTTCCCGAGGCAAGCTGATATCTACAGGACAATGCTGAAAGGTGGTGGTAGTGGTAGCCTAGGGCTGGGACAAGGGCAGTGGATGTTAGAGCAAAGGAAGAATAGACCCAAAAGATAAGGAAAGGGAATCTGACACTAGACTGGCCCTAGGACAAGTGTACGAGGTGGGGAACCGAGCAGGTGGTTCCTCAAGTTTTGCTAGGCTTATGTAATTGAATTCCAGGATGCAGGTTTGGAGAAGAATAGCACATTCTATTAGGAGAACTATGACAATTTCCTTGCTAACTGGACTAGGATGAAAGTCCCTTCTCTGTGGCTTAGACACCTTTTAATAGACATATTACCTTAGTTCCTCGGGGGCCTCAGTTGCTTGTAGGGTGCTGCATCTTTGCAAAACACAAATAAGATTTTGATGTTCCTATGAAGATTTTTGGGAGGGGGAAAAATGAGCCATGGAATGATAATTGAGTAGTCTTCATGACTGAAGTTGGATCATATGAAACCAAGGCTGATCCAATTACGTGTGTGTGTGTGTGTGTGTGTGTGTGTGTGTGTGTGTGTGTATCTATACTGTGTACAACAGTGTCAAACTCTCCTTTCTCATTTTACTAAAGCTACCCTACCCCACCAAATCACTGCCAGGGAGCTATGAATCCTCTAAACCTGAGGGTCACTTAACTTAAGCTACTCTTTCCAGGGTTACTAGTGATCTCTTAATTGCTAAATCTTGTTGGCTTTTCTCAGTTTTCATCCTTCTAGGTCTCTGTGTATCATTTGCTACTTTTGACCACATCCTCCTTTTGAATATTGTCTCCTACTTGGGTTTTATGATACTTTTCTTTCCTTTTACCCATGTGATTGGTCCTTCTCAGTCTTTTCTTCTATATTATCATCCATGTCCAATCTCCTAACAGCATTCCTCAAGGCTGTGCCTTGTTCCCTCTTCTATCCACATTTCCTCTGACTATGAGTTCATCTCCTATGACTTCAGTTATTATGTCTATGCAAATGACTCCCAACTCCATATATTCCATAACTTTACTCAACTCTACAAAGCCCTTATCTTTCTCCTGAGCTCCAGTCTCCATTTGGATGTCCTATTGGCATCTCAAACTCATTATGTCCAAAAGAGAACTCATTCTCTTTCTCCCTAAATCCATTCATCCTTCTAACTTCCCTATTTCTGTCAAGGGAAACACCATTATTCCAGTCACTCTGGTCCACAACTTTGGAATCTTCCTCAACTCCTCACTCTTCCTGACACTTTATACTCAATAAGTTTCCAAGTCTTGTTGATGCTACCTCCAGAACACCTTTATTCAAAGCCATCTCCTTCTCTTTACTTGTTCAAGCCTTCATCACTTCTCCCCTATACTACAGTAACAGTTTCCTTATTAGTCTCCTCAGACTCTCCCCACTCCAATTCACCAATCAACAAGCAATTGTAAAGCACTGGGGACATAAAGGCAAAAATGAAACAGTCCCTATGCTCCAGGAATTTACTTTCTATTACTCCAGATAGCTGGCAAATTGACAATCCTGGAGGGAAGGGAATAAGCATTTATGTAGCACTATGTGCCAGGCACTATGCTAAGGACTTTTGCAAATTTTATCTCATTTGATCCTTCCATCAACCCTTGTGAGGCAGGTGCTATTATTACCCCCATTTTTACAGCTGAAGAAATGGAGGCAAACAGACGTTACATTACTTGCCCAGGGCCACACAGTTAGTAACTGTCTGAGGCTGGATTTGAACTCAGGTCTTCTGACTCCAGGCCTAGAGCTCTATCCACCGGACCATGAGCTGCCTCTAAACACAAGAACTAAAGCAAAAGTCTGACCATATCATTTCCTGCTTAAGAAGCTTAAGAAGTTTCAATGTTTTCCTGTTATGTAAAAGATAAATTCCTCTGGCATTTTAAGCTTTTTTCAGTCTGGTTTCATTCTATCTTTCCAGGCTATATTCTTTTCTTTTCATATACTCTGTTTTCCAGCCAAACTTACCTACTTGTATCCCATACATGAAGGAAGAAAGGAAGGAAGGTATAGTGCTGGACCTTGACTTAGGAAGACTTGAGTTCAAATCTAGCTTCAGACACATAAGTTCTAGCTATGTGACCCTGGGCAAGTCCTTTGACCTCTGTCTGCCTCAGTTTCTTCATCTGTAAAACAGGAATACTAATAGCACCTACCTCCCAGGATTGTTGTGAGGATAAAATGCGATATTTATAAAGCATTTTGCAAACCTTAAAGCACTATATAACTTCTAGCTTTTATTATTATTACTATTCTAAACCTTCCTGCCACCATCCCTCAGGAACCTATGCCTCTTTGAAAGACATTTTATTTATCTTCATCAACCTGTCCAAGTCCTTGCTGCCGCCATCTACTGACCTCCAGATCCTTCTCCTTTTTTCCCTCATTAATTCATCACTCAGTTCACAGACTCATTCTTTGCTCTCATTCTTGAGGATTTTGATTCTTCTAAAATCTCTTATCAACTATCATGCTTTGAACAGCATCTATTCTACACTTTTTTCACTCCTCCAAGTCTAAATGCCACCCCTCACCCTTCTTCTTCTCCCTGACCCCCAGTAAATGACCTTGCCTTCTATTTTACTGAGGAAATTGAGGCCATCCATCATTAACTCCTCCAACTCCCATCTCCACACCTCAGAACCTTTCTATATCTTCACCTTTCCTCCGTTCCTCAGTTCCAGTCCCATAGGATGAGGTAGTCCTTCTCCTTGACAAGATCAATCCCTCTACTTTTGCCCATGATTCCATTCTTTACTGCCTCCTTTTGCCGCTTGCTTCATTAATCATCCCCCAGCTTCGTTACTTTCTATTTCCATTTCTATCTCCAACAGCTATAGCCATTCTAAGGTCTCTTCTATCCTTTCTATTTTATTTTAAATTTTTTTTCTCTTCTATCCTTAAAAAAAACTTCCTTTGACCATGCCATTCACCTATACCTCATTTTCTTTTCAAAATCTTAGGAAGAATGACCTAGACTTGCTATTTCTATTTCCTTGTTGCCTTCTCACTTCTCATCCCTGTGCAACCTGGCTTTTCACCCCACTCCTTTATGAAAATCCCCTTTTCAGTGGTTGCCAATTATTAATTAATAAGTCCAGTGGCCTTCTCTCAGTCCTCATCTTTTCAGACCTTTCTGTAGCTTTGACACGACTGATTAACCCAAGAAAGGACCTTCAGAAGGAGAACAAGAGGAAACAGTGTCATAGAGGTCAGGGGAGTGGGAAATACCCAGGAGAAGTGGGTTAATCAGTCATCTTGGGAAGAGTTTTGGACCTGAGGCAAAGGAACCGGGGTCAAAACCTACCTCTGGCCTTGAGTATGCCACAACCTCCTGAACCTCAGTAAGGTGACAGGGTTGGACTAGATGACCTCTTGGGTTCCTTCCAGTTCTAGATCTACAATCCTATGAATATCTGTCACCTAAGCATGAATATTTCCCCCAGGAATCCCCCATGAATGTCCCGAGCTCTTTTCTCTCAAGATTGTTGGATGTGGAGTGAGGGAAGAACTAAGTTTGAATTTTGTACTAGCTTTGTGATTTTCATCTATAAAGTGAGGAGGTAAGAGATAACTTCTAAGGTCCATTCAAACTCTAAATCTATGTTCCTCTGACCTTCTCTCTACGGTCTCTATGTAATTTTGCCTTGTCTCAGGCTCATCACATTACTCCCTGGCCATCTCCATGCTACACTACCTACTCCCCAACCTCCGCCTCTGACTGCAGCTTGGGCTACCAAATACGTGTCATGATGTCCTATTAGAACTGTTCTCAAAATGTGGTCTATGGACCCCTGAGAATCCCCAACTTTCAGGCAGTCTGTGAGGTTATTATTTCACAATAATGCTAAGATATTATGTGCCTACTAAAATATTCTTCCCTTTCTCAACCACATACCTGTGTGAGGCTGGATTATCTTTATATATTTCAACCAAAACAATATATTGCAAAAGACTGAAAGCAGAAGACTATATGAGAATCCACTTGTCTTCTATTAATCTAGTCATTAAAGATTTGCAAAAATATATAAAACAATGCCACTCTTCTCCCTAATTTTTTTTGTTTTGGAGAATATAGATATTTTCATAAAAATTATTTATGTCAATATGGGTTCTTCACTATTATTATTTTAAGTAAATAAATAAGTTAATATTTTAAATACATTTGTTTTAATTTCAAATATAGAAAATGTTGACAGATATAACCCACGTAAACAAAAGCTGTTTGAGGTCCTCATTAATTTTTAAGACTGTAAAGGGGTCTGAGAACTGCTACTCTATTAAGATTTAAACCTCATGAAAGTGGGGACTATTTGGCTTGTTTGTTTTTGTATTCTCTGGGCTTGGCACAAAGCTTGGCACATGGTAAGCACTTAATAAATGCTTTTTTGCCTCCCATTCATTCATCCACCCATTCATTCTCTTGATTGTGATACAGGTTCCTATGGATTCAATGATCACCCCTATGCTGATGAATCTTTAATTTATAATCTAGCCTTAATCTCTCTCCTGAATTCTGGCTCCACATCTCTAACTGCCTGCTGGACATCTTTACCTGAATGTCCCCTGGAATGTCCTACTGGCACTTCAAACTTAACATGTCCCAAACTGAACCCGTCATCTCCCCCATCACTCATTCTTCCAATTTTGCCTGTTTCTTTGAGGGTACCACCACCCTCCTAATCAGCCAGGTTCAAAACCTCTGACCATCTTTTAGTCTCCCCTCTCATTCAACCTTCATAACAAATTAATTGCAAATCCTATCAATTCTACTTCCACAGCATCTCTTTTAATAGCTCATCCTCTCACATGGCCATGAATCAGGTTCAGGTCCTTTTCACCACTTGTCTGGATTGCTGTAGAGGCATCTTAATTGGTCTCTTTGCTTTCAGTGTCTCCCTCTCCAATCTATGTTTCACATAAAATTATCTTTTTTTTTTTTTGCCAGGCAATTGGGGCTAAGTGACTTGCCCAGGGTCACACAGCTAGTGAGTATCATGTGTCTAAGGTCACATTTGAATTCAGGTCCTCCTGACTCCAAGCTGGAGCTCTATCCACCGTGCCACCTAGTTGCCCTTTAAAATAATCTTTCTAAGGCACATGCCTGACAATATTGCTTCCTTCTTTAAAAAGAAATATCTTCAGTGGCTCCTTAGTATTTCAAGGATAAAATGCAAACTCTTCATGATCTGGCTCCAACCTCCCTTTCTAGTCTTAATTTGTATTACTTCCTTTCAAGAACTCTACATTCTAGCCAGACTTGAGTACTAGTTATTTCTGGGACTCAACATGCCATCTCCTCGCTTCTGTGCATTTGCAAAGTGTTTCCTCATATTCAGAATGCCTCCCTCCTCATCTCTGAATTTCTGAATTCTTAACTTTCCTTCAAGGCTCAGTTCAAATGCTTCTTCCTACACATGAGTAACCCTGATCTACCTAGCTGAAAGTCTTCTCTCTTCTCCTTAAAAAAAAAAAAATTCCTAAAACACCTTCTCTACACCTTTTCTTTGCTTCTACTACTCTCTATTGTGTATTTGACTTATTTGTATATGTAGGGCATCCTCCACTAGAACGTAAATTCTTTGAAAACAGGGATTATTTTATTTTTGTTTCCCCTCCCCACTTATGCCCATTGCTATGTTCTACATATGGTAAGTGCTTAATACATTTTTAAGTGGAATCAAAATGATTATTAGAGATGGATGCAACTTTAGAGATCACCTCTAGCCTAATTCCTCATTTTGCAAATAAGGAGGCTAAGGTCCAGAAAGGCACAAATGACTTGCATTAGGTTTCAAGGAACAGATTCAAAGAGTTCAAAGAAAATATAGGTAGGATTCCAAGGTCTATGATTCTTCAGCAAAGTCAGATCAAGAGAGATGCGATGCTCTCAGGAATGAAATTTTGGTGACAAACACTACTGAATCCAGTATGTAAGAAAAGGAGGAGCTATCTAAAAACAGGACCATAGGAGCTCATCAAGCAACTTAGATTTTCAAGGGACACACAAGTGTAAGCAATTGAACATCAATTAATCAGCAGCACGGTCCTGTAAGAATAAGGTCTGACAAAGACCTCCGAAACACTTAGAAAATCGGATCAATACAATGACCAACCACAATTCCATATGACTTATTGTAAGAAACATGCTATCCACCTCCAGATGAAGAGGGGATGGACTCAGAGTTCAGACTGAAGAGCATTTTTTTTTTTAACAAGGCTAATACAAGAATTTGTTTTGCTTAACTATACATACTTATAATGGGTTCTGTTTTTCTTGCTCTCTCAATGGGTGCAAGAGGGGAATGTAAGAGAGAGAGAATTCAGAACTGAAAATAAAATACAACTGAAATAAAAAATAAAGAAAAAAAGGAATCATGTCTAAGATTCTAAAGCCCAGAAGGGACTGAGGTTTTTGATGAAAGCTAATGATGGTGAACAAAAGGCTTTCAAACCTATATTTGGTGTAAGAAGAAGACCAAAGAGATAGATCAGATTGTGGTTTATGGAGAAAGAGATGGTGATATTATATCTACAGAGAAGGCAGAACTTCTCAACTCCTATTTTGCCTCCATTTTCTCTAACAAGGAGAATGACCTTCAGTTTGGGAAGAAGAGAACAATTGTGGTTACCAGGTAATTGAAAAGAGAGGACTTTAGCTGCCTTGAATGAACTCAATTCACCATACCTGGATGGTAAACTATATCCCAGGGCACAGAAAGAACTTGTAGATATGATTGCTGGGCTGTTATTTTTGAAAAATAGGGGAAAATGGGAGAGGTGCCATTTGATTAGAGATGAACAAAACTCTCCATTTTCAGAAGGAGGAAGAGGGCAGTTTCTTCAAAGCACAGTCTGGTAAGATAGACTTTGATTCCTGGTCATTCTGCTTACCCAGCTTCCATTAAGGAATGGTTTATGAGCACTTACAAAGAGAAGCAGTGATTACTTCAAGTGAGCATGGGTTCATCAAGAGCAAGTCGTATTGGACTACTTTAATTTCTTTTTCTGACAGGCTTATCACACTAGTCAATCAAGGCAATGCTGAGGACACAGGACAAGTCATATTTAGCTTTGTACCTTTCCTAAATGCCTCTCTGTACAGCAAAACTCCCAGAAAGCAGAAGTAGGAGCTACAAGAAATCATGGTTGAGCTTGAGAGGAGGAAAACTTTCTTAGTAGTTAAGGCTGATTCAAAAGCTAATGGATTCCCTCTCATTGGAGATCTTCAAGCAGAAACTAGTAGAGCCCTTCTCTGGGTGTACTGTAATGAGTATTCTTAAGAAGAGCTAGCATTTATATAACTCTTTAAGGTTTGGCAAATTATACAAGCACTGTATCATTTGATCCTTCTAACAATTCTGGGAGGTAGGTGCTCTTATTATCTCCCCCATTTTAGAAATGAGGAAACTGAGGCTGAGAGAGGTTAAGCAGCTTGTTCTGGGTCCCACAGCTAGTACATGTTTCAGGCAGGATTGGAATTCAGGTCTTTCTGACTCCAAGTCCAACACTCTACATGCTGCATCACCTAGCTGCCTCTTATTTCTTGTTCAGGCACAGCTTGGAGTAGAAGGCCTCTGTGGTCCCTTTCCACTATGAGATTCTTTGGCTGTATGTTGAGAGATAAGGAAAAGTCTAGACCTAAAGCCTCAGGATCCCTAGCCCAATGTTCTTTCATTTAAATGAGACTGATTATTGTGAAATCTGTCATAGTTAAAAGCCAGCTAATCAACTTTCACATTAAGGTTTCAGGAACTTGCCTGTGGCCAAACCTTGGTGCATCTCCAGTTCCATTTCTGCCCTGTCCCCTCCCCCCAATCCCCAAATCTACAATATGCACCTGTGACTGAATATTCTCATTAATCCTGCTGGGAAGAATTTTCACAGTATGGAGCTTGGTGCTGAATATAATTTTAAGGAAGTATAAGGACTTCACCTTTTCTTCCTCACCAATGTCCTTTTTAATTTTGTTAGGCTTATGATTTCATTTGTCTAGGGAGTTTCCTCCAGTGAGGAAATACTCTTCACCAAGCAGGCTTGCAACTATTCCGCATTTTAGAGTTACCTGGGAAAAGTGACTTGACTGAGTAGCACAGACAAGTATGTGTCAGAAGTGACACTTGAACTCAGGGGGTCCAGATGCCTGGGCTGTCTCTCTACCCATTATGTAAGTGATATTTCTGTTAGTGTTCATAGTGACTTTGAAACTGAAGTGTAATTATGAGTATCATCAGTTAGCAACTCTCTCAGTAAGTAAACTCAAATAGGCATTTTGGAATTGAAAGAATAGCATGTTTTCTAATCAATGTTTGCACTTGCTACTTTCAGGCCTAAGGCATAGGAAGGGAAGAAGGAAAAAAAAATGTGATAGACCAGTCCAGCAAATTGGGAAAATCAGTCACAGCTATGATGGCCCTTTGTGTCCAGAGAATTATTTTCTCATACATACTCCCAGAAGTAGAGTAAAAACGCAGGAATTGCATTTTTAAAGATGTTCTTTTTCAGATGCAAATAGTGTATTATTATGCATTTAGTTGTGAAATTTTCCGCTGAAGTTGAATAATTTGGAGGTGGGGAAAAGGGGAAATGAATAGCTTATCTCTTCTGTTTTGTAAATTTAAAATTAAATGAATATCTTTTTTCTTTTTCTTTTTAAATGGGATTTCCCTGTGGTCTGCTTCCTTTGAAGATTTTTTTTTTTTTTTTGTTGAAGAAAACATATTCATGCACAGTGTAAACCCCAAGAAGCTTTAGTGAAGGGTTCTGATGAGATCCCAATTTTCTTAGGAGCAGCTTGCTCAAGATGGGTGCTGCTTTAGAGATTGCCATAGTAACCCACCCAATCTCAATGCCTGATCTTCGCTGATGCCAAAGGGACCAGTTACAACATCATAGCCTGCTTGCTAAACAAAATCAGATTCACTCTCAGCCCCACCCCAACCATATAGCAATTTGAACATAAAGGCACAGAATCAGAGTATCTCTAAGCTGTCAGTGACCTGAGAGATCATTTAGTCTAAACTCGTATGCCAAGCAGGAATTCACTCTTAAGCAGAAATGTTTATCCTTTTTGTGTGTCATGGACTCATTTGGGAGTCTAGTGAAACCTACAGACCCTTTTTCAGAATGATATTTTTAAATAACTGAAGGAAATGATAAATTTCAGGTAGAGGTCTGAAAATAAAGCCATAATTTTTCCCAAGTTCAAAGATCCCCTGAAATCCATCTACAGACTTACCTGTGGAACCTAGGTTAACCTATTCCAACTCAAATCTCTTGGACAGATGACCATTGCCTCTGCACAAGCAGGTGGTGTAGTGCATAAAATGCTAGACTTGGAATCTAGAAGATCCCAATTTGAATCCTGTCTCAGACACTTATTAGCTGTTGTGACCCTAAGCAAATTACTTGACTACCTCAGCTTCAGTTTCCTCAACTGTAAAATGGGATAATGATAGTACCTAGCTTAAAGGATTCAGAAGATCAAATGAGTTAATACATGTAAAGTGCTTTCAAAACCTTAAAGTGATATGTAAATGTTAGCTCTTACTTTATAAGGCTGCATGGGACCACTTTAACAGCTAGAAAGGTCTTCTTTATATTCTTTGCATCTGTTTGGGAAATGATGTGTGCCTTAGCAGAACTGAAATTCAATTCAATTTCTAGGGTAATAGGATGAAGGGTCAGGGCCATAGGCATTGACTATGCTTCAGAACTAGAAGAAACTAACAAACCCTGGGACAGACAGGATCCATCTTCCACTCATTCTGGGTTGCAGCAATGGGCAAAATGCCAAGATTAATTAGGTGAAATGATGATGTAATGCTGTACCTCTTATGGGAGAACTGCTGAATCAAGGTTAATTATCTGCTTCCATCAGCAGAAAGGCTTTCCCCTTAGAAGACCTCACTGAGTCTCTCCAGGTTTATGGTTTCTCTAGAATGCTGTACTGAAAGCACACCGGCTTTCTTATGTAGCTACAGTCAAACTAAGCTTAGTTACGCAGCTAATAAAGTCAGTACGGCTAAGGGAATTCTAGATTGGGGCTTCTACACAGAACATCCCTTTTGGCCACTGTCTTTGATGATTCTGCCTGATCTCTATTCTCTGGAACAGAGTGGCCTGAGGTTACAAAGCTTAATTGGGTACAGGCAATGGCAACAGGAATAAAAAAGAGGATCTCTTCCACAACACTCTGGAAAATATACCGGAGAGTAGCCCTGAGGAAAGGACAGGTTCAGGAGGATCTTGTGGAACACATCAGACTAGACTCACCTTCTTTCTATACCACCCCCTCCACATCCACCATTTCTCTGCAATGGTTTTAAATTGTCCAGGAAAAACCCACATGGCTGGTGACTGTGGTAGATGTTCTTTCCAAGGGAGACTATGAACTCTGATTAGATAACTCATTAAACGGATAAATAATTCTCAATCTGTCCTTCCTTCTTAAACCCCTCATTTGTTTTTTCCAAAGAGTTGAAGGATTTTGCAAAGTAGGTTGTTCCTCTTACCCTGCCCTTCCATTACTTTCATTGGCTATGATTATTTATAAATTAAAGGCAGCATCTTTTAGTGGACAGTTAGGATAGGGTCAAGAAGACAAGAGTTTTAAGTCCTTAGACCCTGGATGGATGACTGGGCAACTCTCTAGGAAGGTAAATCGCTGAGTAGGTGAAGATCTGCTTTGGTGATAGGAGTATGCTTGCCTGGGAATTCCCTAAAGCCTCCATCTCCAAACAAAACATACAGGTCACAAAACAATTTACAAAGAGCTCTTATTTACAAAGTATTTTACCAAAACACCAGAACCTGCATTGGAAAGGAAGCAAGTGAAAAACCAAATTTTTTCCCATTTCTTTCAAATATCAGAACATCATGAGGGTTATTCACCCCCCCCTCCCAAAAAAAAAACCCAACAACAACTTGCAATTGTGAGCATTTAATTCTCTGTCCCTAGAGATTGGGAGGAGAGGAAGGGAGTTTTGGCGGTGGATGTTATTGGAAGGTTTTTGAGCATGGTGAATTCAGAATTCTTAGTCAATTTAGTTTCAGCTATTGTCATGATTACTTTTTAAAACCCTCAAAGATTTCACTAATGATTTTATTTGCATAGTGTGCTTGCTGGCTGCTTGTGGGCGCTATGTTTCTTATATTTATAATATCACAAATCTAGATGGTATCTTAAGAGATTATTTAATTCAATCTAAAGAACTCACCTTTTCTACTTCAGTACATTCATTAGATTATGAGCTCCTTGAGGGCAGGGCCTATCATTTGCCTTTTTTTATTTTTATTTTTTTATTTCCAGCCCTTAATATAGTAGGCACTTAATAAATGTTTATTGATTGATTTTTCCTCCATAGAACTGCCCGAGGTAAGGTCCCTTTCTAGGGTTATATCACTGATCTTCTTAGTACAGTCCTCTGGCCATTTCACTCTTTTGCTCAAAAACCTTTTGTGGCTTCTCAGCAGAAACTCTTGATTTTGGCATTTAAGGCCTGTTCACGATCAGTCTTTAACTTACATGTCCCTCCTTCACGTATTTGATGTTCTAGCTCAACTGGACAAGTCCTTATTCTCCATTCTTGTCCTATTCTTTCCTATCTCTGGGTCTTTGCTCATATCATCTCTCCTCCTTACCACCCTCTACCTCCATCTCTGTCTATTGAGGTCTTTCCCTTCCAGAATGGACTTCTGCCACCGTCTTTCCTCCCTGCCTACTGAAATCTTTCCCTTCCCTGTCCAACTCTGATACTATGTCCTCCATGAAGTTTTCTCTGAATGCAACTCTTCTGAAATATTCCTATCCCCTACTTCCTTTTCACATTTTCTCAGGGGCATGAAATGAGAAGCTATATCTATTTGTGAATGACCAGTTATGACAGGCAGCCTCTGGGTGTAAATCAGAAGCCATGCTAGCTCTCTGCTAAGAATTTGGTCACTGTTTAGTTTATAAAACCCCCAAAACACAAATGGGTCTGCTGGAGGCCTCCTCACTTCTAAACAAGTCCCAATGACCCACTTCTCTGGAGTATGCTGTTACTGTATGTTCTTCTGTCCTCAGGGCCTGACTAAAGTCAAATGAAGTATCAGAAGTGGAGGCTTGGTTACAACCTAAGCCTCCACTCATTGGATCTGAAGCCAACTGATGTGGGTTCAAACTCTGGTTCTACCATGTGAACAAGGAAGGGCACAATTTCTCTAAACTTCAGTATCCTCAGCTGTAAAATAAGATCATTGTAGCAAATGCCTTCTAAGGTCCCTTTTAGCTCTCTCTATATGCTCCTATAGATTCAATATGCACTAAGTAGATTTTCTGTCCTCAGTGCTAGGAATACCAACATGAAAAATAAAATCATCCCTACTCTCGAGGAGCTTATCATCTACTGGAGGGGAGGAGCAGGTAGTATGGACCCAAATAAAGATGATACAAAATAGAATGTGATAAGGGTAAAGGAGACATTGAGAGTATGATAGAGGAAGATAAGGCAGGAGAGAACACTTCTAATTGGGGGAACCAGGAAAGCAGTGGAACCTGATTGATAGAGATAAGGAGAAAATATAATCTACTGCATGAACCATGGCCTACAAGAATATAATGGAACACTATCCATGAGTACAGTGACAATCATGGGCCATGCTGCTGTGGAACACACTTTTGGTGATTAAAAAAAAACATCACTAAGGCAGAAAAAAAATGATAAGAAAAATCATTTTAGATCTCCTATCTGAGGCTTTACAGGGAGCTGAATATACAATAAACAACAAAGACGACAGTCATTTTTTAATGGTAACAGCACAATCTATCTTTAGAGTATGAGATAAACTTTAGGTGATTAATCCACACAGTACCCCTGGCAGGTAAATATTATCCCACCTGGCAAATGAGAAAACTGATGAACAGAGAAGTTAAGGACCTTCCTTGCCCAAGGCTACACAGCACATCATAGGGGACTTCTGATTCTATCTCAGTGGTGTGGCTGGGCTAATACCAGCTTAGGTCTTTTCTTAAAAGGATAGTAGGTGCCTTGAGGTTGTGTTGCTCAGTGGGTGAAGTCACTGGATAAGATTTTTAGGGGCTGCAAGTTTGATTCCAAATGGTGCCTTCAGCTTTTCCGATGACTGTGAATAAGTTACTTAACCTCTGTATTTGCTGCTGTTTGCTCATGGAAAGTGAGATAACAACCTTGCATAGCCATAGTGAAAAATCACTCAAGCGAGAATCTAGAAAATAGGACTGATTGCCAGAAATTGGGGGAGCATCTATTCTATTTTTAAAGCCCTATAGTGAAAAAGATTGCATGGTTTTCTCCCTCTTGTCATCCACCTAACAAGCTGTTCAGGTCAAGAAAAAGAATTCCATGTTTCTTACTAAATTCCTCATTCTATAGTTAGTACCTGATTTTCCTTGTTCTGCACATTGAGATACTGAACAGCTTTACCTAGTAAAGTTAAAGGAGAGTAAAGTTAAAAAAATCCCAATTCTTTTCATTTTCTTGTGGGCACAGTACAGGACACAGAGAACCTACAACCAAATTATGCCTTAGGACTGAATTCTATGAGGCCCAGAAGATTTAGAGATAGGCTGGAGGGAAGAGATAAGCAGCATATTAAGGACAGAGGCAGATAACAACTCATTCTCCTGACATGAGAGCACAGTGATGGAAAACCAGCCAGTAACATCAGGAAGTCAGAAGTATGTATTTGGAGGGCTACCCTAGAGCTGAAGGAACGCCTAGAAGTTAGCAGCCCCCAAGAGTCCCCAGCACAGAATGGAATAACTAATTTACACATTTCATCAGTGGGTCTGAGGGCTGGGTGAGATCTAGCAAAATCATAAAGTAGGCAAAATCTGTCCTAAATACTCTTGAACTGGCCCAGCCAGTACCTCTTGTTTCTTCTTGGAGTACCAAATGTTCCTAACCCTCCCATGCTCCAGCCTATCCTGTGCTCTCTTTTTGCTCCCAGCTGGTTGTCAACTCAGGAATAAAATGATAATTAAGATGTTTGTGGCGTTTACAGCCACTAAGTATCTGAGGAGGCCTTGAACCCAGATCTTCTGATTCCAAGTCTGTAAAATGGAATTGAGAACACCTATGTTACCTACCTTACAGAGCTCATCTTCCAGGGAACATTGGTATTTTAAAAAGAGACTAGGAACTGGAAAGTACTTCCCTGACTCAAGATATGAAGTTAAATTGGTAGAATGATGGGGGGCAGGGGGGGAAGGGAGGTTGACAACTAGGAGTAGGGTGTTGGGAGAACTCTTTCCAGTAATGGAAATGATCATAGCAGATATACGAGTACTTTGAAGCACTTATATATATATATACACACACACACACACACACACACACACATATATATATATATATATATACATACATAATCTCATTTGATGCTTGTGGGGTTATCAGTTGTGAACAACTAATGTAGGCATTCCATAAGTAAGTGTTAGGCAGGCTGGGACCTGGCAAAACTGCAAGATCTGCAAAATTCTTTGCTTAAAGTCCTACAGAGAAAAAACATTTCACATTCTTTTCTCTTGGGTTACCCAACAGATTAGGGTCCTCCTAAAATTTAGTAGATAAACCCTAGTGAGCTGCCTCAGACATGTAGCATTTAAAAGACTTTCCTAGGCTCACACAGCTAGCACATTTTAGGGGCAGGGTTTGAATCCTCATGACCAGCATTGTTGGGGCAACCTCCCCCTTAAAAAACCTCCAAAATTGTGTGACCTTGGGCAAGCCACTCAGATTATACAGAATGTTGGAAATAAGGTTTTATATCTACAAATACATCAATATCTCAGTCACAGGGCAGACAATGCAATTCTTCTTAGCTTGTCCTTAGCAATGTTTACTGAAAATTACTTTTAATTCATGTCCTATGTCAATGACTTTTACCATCTAGGAAGTTCTTTCTAAACAAGAAGATAGGATTAATATTAATGATTCCCCTGAAGCCCAGTTTAATTAGCTCCTACTCACCTATCTAAAATTCCCCATGAATGGATTCAAGTTTGATCCCTTAGGTTTGATCTTGAATTATTTTCTAGCACCCCTGTTTTACATAGCTCTATAAAATTATAATTGACATTTATATAGTGCTTTATATACCTTATTTCATTTGAGCCTTACAACCACCATGTGCTTGAGGCACTAAAATTCCCATTTTACAGATAAGGAAACTGAGGCTCCATGAGGTTAAGTGACTAACTCCTGGTAACATAGCTAGTAAGTCACAGAAGCAGGATTTGAAACTGTCATTCCAAATCCAGTACTCTACCTTGCTATATCAGCCACCCAAGGTAATGTCATAACTATGTCTAGCCAGAGATATCTTTTTTTTTTTTTTTTTGGTGAGGCAATCGGGGTTAAGTGACTTGCCCAGAGTCACACAGTTAGTGAGTGTCAAGTGTCTGAGGCTGGGTTTGAACTCAGGTCCTCCTGACTCCAAGGCCAGAGCTTTATGCACTGCACCACCTAGCTGCCCCCATAGCCAGAGATATCTTGAGGTGAGGAGTGAGTTTTCCCCCTGACAGACAGATACAATGGTGGAGTGAAATCATTATTTTGCATGCTGTTCTATGTGAGTAAAGGCATATCAAATCTAGGGTGATCATTTAAAGACTGGCCTTATCCCTAGGTAGACAGCTACCTGAAGGGTGGAATTTTAGGGGCATCGGGAAGGCCCCTCTTCTCCTCCCCCTCAAAGTAAGCTCCTCCCTCTTCACAGATGTCTGAAAGGCCTTGAACAGGACAAAGGCTTTCATTTCACAATAAGAGGTCAGTTTTGAAAAGAAAATACTCCTGGAGAGAGGTAACCTAATGACAATGAAGCACATTTCACACTGGAATATATATATATATATAGGAAAATAATTCGCATTGGATACTTGGGTGAGAGCAGGTGTGGATCAAATAGGGACAGAGCAGGGGACAATGGGAAAGAGTAAAGGGAGAGAAGGGGACCTCATGGAGGGGGAAGGGAAAAGGGGGGACCTTTTGGAAAGAAAGACAAACTTCACAGACTTCACAATTTTCTTTGCAGTTGGCTCTGAGGATCCCAGCACTGCTCTAGCACATACACCACAGGGATACCAGATTTCAAAGAGGACGCTGATTTGGCTCAAATCCCTTTGCTGCTCCTCTTAAAAGTAGAAAAGAGTCAGAAGGATGTTCTTGCATTTTATATGCTTTGGAAGTCCCCAAAATGTCTTCTGTTCTTTTCCAACTGATGAAGCTGTCAAAGCCTGATTCCTGGAATGCCTGCAAAGTCTTAAGGTACTTCTGGGATTCCCTTTCCCCCCGGGGAAAAGTAAATTGTGAAGGGAGGGGTGAGAGGAAATGAAAAAGAAAAGGCCATAAACACTTATCTGCCTACTGTATTTTAGGGCCATAGGTCCAACTTGCTACCCTGGAAATCAAAGGAGGCTCAGAAGAACAGATGGAGAGAGCCATTCTGGGCTGCGGCATCCTAAGGTTGCTCTGTAGCATGAGTACATGTAGAGGAGGGATTGCTTCAACGTTGTTATTGTTGGGCACCTAAGTGGTGAAATGGATAGAGCGCTGGGCTTGGAGTCAGGAAGACTCATCTTCCTGAGTTCAAAGGTGGCCTCAGACACTTAGTAGCTGTTTGGCCCTGGGCAAGTCACTTAACCCTGTTTGCTTTAGTTTCCTCATCCATAAAATGAGGTGGGAAGGAAATGGCAAATCATTCCAGTATCTTTGCCAAGAAAACCTCAAATAGGGTCAGTCACAAAGAGTTAGACACAACTGAAACAACTGAACAACAACACAGCACATGAACACTCTGTATCTTTGATCATACTACATAAACTTCCTTGTGAACCTTAGGGGCAAGTTACTCAACTTCTGAAATCCTACATTTCCATTATAGGGTGGTGGTAGTGGGGCACAGAGAAGCAACATTGGGCGGCACTCAGAGTGGCAGGCTTAGACTCAGAAAGATCTGAGTTCAAATCCCAAAGGTATGAGCCTGTGGGAGCTACTTAGGGCTATACGCCCCAAGCAACCAGCTGGGAATTAAGTCTCAAGAGGAGTTTCCGATATTTATTGGTAGAAGGAGTTTCCTGACTATGAGTTTTCCATGCTAAAAAAAAAAAAAAATCATCTGTTGCTGCTGCTGTTCAGTTGTTTCAGTCTTGCCTAACTCTTCATCACCCGTTGTGAGGTTTTCTTAATAGAGGCACTGCAGTGGTTTGCCATTTCCTTTTCTAGCTCATTTTACAGATGAGGAATCTGAGGCTAACAGGGTTAAGTAACTTGCTCAGGGTCACAGAGCTAGTAAGTTTCTGAGGTCGAATTTGAACTCATGAAGATGAGTCTTCCTGAATTCAGGCTAGGCATTCTATCTACTCCATCACCCAGCTGCAAAATCACCACTCCCCCACATATTCAGTACTGTCAGAAGATAACACCTTTGCCACCTACTTCACAGGATGGTTGTGAGGACCGAATGGAGTAATTCACTAGAAAATGCTCTGTAAACCTTGAAATGCTACATAAATGTCAGCTCCCATTACTGCGGCATCACAGATTTAGAGCTAGAAGAGGCCTTGGAGGGTCAACTAGTCCAACACCTTATTTGTACAAATAAGGAAACTGAGGCCCAAATTGGTTATGAGACTCCTTAACTTTGGTTGATTTTTGACTCTGTTTTAGATGAAGTAAGAATAGTTTTTGATTATTTCACCAACATTTAGACAAACATGTGGTAACACTTATAATCTACTCCTGACAGGGTAGAGAGCACAGCATTAATATTGTGGGGGTGGGTTATGTCCTTTTATGTTATGAAAGTATCAGACACATTCCGAATCAAACCGGGATTTCTTGTTCTGGTCCACCCTCTTCATAGATTAGGCAAATAACCCAGAAAGAAGAATTGAAAAGTGTAGAGAAATTTAAAAAACAACAACTTTGTTCATCAGACTTTTGGAGAATAAAGTTTTGTGTGAGTGATATCCTTCCAATGAAAGTGGGCTCTGAACTTTTTGTTCACATCCTTACTGCAGGATTTATAAAGGAAGAGTTACAATGTGCATTGTTTCTCACTGCTTTAAATATGAGTCATAAAGCCTCCACTCATGACGCAGGAAGAAGAACATTCCATCTCTTTCTCTCTCTCTCTCTCTCTCTCTCTCTCTCTCCAAGATGTGTACTGGGGGAACTGTGTATGCATTAATGGAAATATGTTCATGGATGCCCATCTCTGTGTATGTGTGTGTGAGGAAAGTGGTGTGTTTGTGCTTTTAGGAAGAGTGTATCTATACCCTTCAGATGCAGAGCGAAGAACAGAAACAGAACAAAGAGAATAATATATACAATGACTAAAATAACGTAAAGGAAAAAACCCAGAATCTCAAAGTTATCCGGACTCTCAGAGGCCATCTAGTCCAACTGATGGCTGAACAAGAACTCCTCTACAACACACTTGACCCGTGATCCTCCAATCTTTGCTTTAAGACCTCCAGTGATGGTGAACTCACTATTTTGAGGGTAGCTCTCACAGGGAAGAAGTACATCCTTACATCAAGCCTAAATTTTCCTCTTTGCAACCTGTATTGTTCCTCATTCTACCCTTTGGAGTTAAGCAGTGAAAAATTTATCCTACTTTCTTTTAACATTTTTTTATTATTTTTTTTATCCTACTTTCACATGACAGTTTTTAAATACCCAAAGACAGCTATCACGTACATTCCTAAGTCTCCTCTTCTTCAGACAAAACATCTCCAGACTTTTCAATGGAGCCACATAAGTCATGAACTTGAGGCCCTTCACCCTTCTGGTTGCCTTCCTTTGTATGTTCTCTAGTTTATCAATATCCTATCATGTGACACCAAAAACTTACAGCAATATAGCCAATGTAATCTGACCAGGTCAGTGACTAGAAGGATCATCATTTATTTATTCCTGGAAACTGTGCCCTCCTCAATATAACTTAAGATTGTATTCTTCAGTGCCATATTGGACATATTGACTCAAATTGTACTTTCAGTTCATTAAAATCTCAAGACTTTATTCAGACACACTCCTATATAATCATGCAGCTAAGTAGTGTAGTAGATAGAGCACTGGGCTTGGAGTTAGGAAGATGTGAGTTCAAATCCAGCCTTAGACCCTTGCTATTAGCTGTGTGAACCTGGGCAGGTCAATTAACCTCTGATTACTTCAGTTTCCTCATCTGTAAAATGGCTATAATAACAGCACCTACTTCCCAGGGTTGCTGCGAGGAAAAAATGAAGTAATATTTATAAAGCACTTTTAGCTAAGTGTCTGGCACATAGTAGGTACTATATAAATGCTGGCTATCATTACGATGATGATTATGATGATGATAATGATGATGATATCTCTCTCATCTTGTACGGTGATTTCTTGAAACAAACTATAAGAGTTTACATTTATTCCTATAAATTTCATCTTATTAGGTTCAGTACAACGTTCTAGCCCACGGGTGGGGAACCTGGAGCCTTGAGACTACATATGGCCCTCTAGGTTCTTGGGTGCAGCATTTTGACTAAGTCCAAGTTTTATAGAACAACTTAAGGGGATTTGTTCTGTGAAGTTTGGATTCAGTGAAAGGGCTGCACTTGAGGACCTACAGGGCCACATGTGGCCTTGAGGTCACAGGTTCCCAATCCCTGTAGCCTATTAAGATTTTTTTGAATCCTGAATCTATATCCAGGGCATTAGCCATCTCTTCTGGTATATATCACTTTCAAATTTAATGAGGATCCTATTATCCAAGTCACTGAAAAAAATGTTTAACAGCACAGAGCAGTTCCACTGGAGACTTCCTATTAAGCTAACATCTATGATCTAGGCTGGGGATGTGCTGGTGAATGTTGAACAACTGGCTTTCTAAAACAACAACCAAAAAGTGGATGCAGGACATACTTTTAAGTTTAATTTGCATAATATTTTCTCTATCAATTTCTTAAATGTAGACAATTAAGAAATAATAAATCAAGCCCTAATTTGTACCTTTGCTGATTTCCAAGGTGTAAATGCTCACACTGAAAATTTAACAATCCATTCTCATTAGCTGGTTTGAGTTGGCTTCACCACTTCCTTACATTTCTCTATTAGTACTAGATTACTCTTAATAGCTCTGAATTTATCCAATTGCACTATCATGTAGCTCATATCTCTCCATCTTTTCCATAAGAATAACATGAGTTACTTTATTAAATATTTTACTAAAATATAGGTAAACTATATCTACATAATTTCTCTAAACTACTGATTTAGTCATTCTAAAAACATTAGAACTCAGATCCATGTTTTGATCAATCTTGATTGCAGAAGGCTGACGGAGATATATCTTCCATTTTTTTGATAGATAAATGCTTTTCTACAGGTATGTAATAGAACATATGATGTCAGATATGATCACTATGTCAATGTGTTTAATTTTTGAGTGAGAGGTTTTACTGGGAAGTGAAGTGAAGTTTTAAAAAACCACCAATAAAACAACAGCAAAAAAGAATGTTACTTTGTAGAAGGAAAGTATATGTGTGTGTTTATGGAGAATATATGTTTGAGTCTGTGTTATTGCAGGAGGAATGTTTTATGTGTGTGGGGGGGGGGGTATAGGGGATGAGTGATATACTACAGAGAGGGTTAAAATGGCAGGAGTAATCAACCTTTGTTGACTCTTATTGATCTTTCAGTTCATTAACCCCGGCCCTCCCCTGCCCTGACCTTTAGGTGGCACACTGGACAAAACACTGGGCCTGCAGTCAGAAAGACCTGAGTTCAAATCCAGCCTCAGACACTTCTTAGCTATGATCTGGGCAAGTCATTTAACCTCTGATTGCCTCAGTTTCTTCAGCTATAAAAAGGGAATAATAATAATATCTATGTCCCAGGGTTGTTGTAAGGGTTGAATGAGATAATATTGATAAAAGCACTTAGCACAGTGCGTGGCACATAGTAGGCGTTTAATAAATGCTTACTCCCTTCCCTTCCTTGTCCCCAACTTGGACCTGGACTATACAGTAAGAAATGAACTGTTGCACTATTTCTAATAACAATCAAGTCTCAGAGAAGTCCTTGACTTTCTCCTCTTTCTTGTCTTGTTAGAAAGGGATTAGAGCTCAGTTAAACTGTTTAATCCCAAGGTAGAAATTCATGTTTAAAAACGAGATTTATAGCTCCTTTAAAAAATCAGTACAAGCCAAGTTTTGGCTTTTCAGGTTGTTACCTGCACAGCTAAAAAGAGTGTTTGCAATAGAATTCCCAGCATGCAATTCACTTCTTAATTACTTGGTCTCATCAATCTACTCTTTCATTTTCCAAAACTGCCTTTCAACCTAAATAAGCATCTGCTATAAGAAAGATTTCAGCTCCCAGGCTGCCTTACTGCCCCCTCTGGTTTTTAACCTTTTAGGCAGCCCTGTATTAAACTGAGTTGTAATCACTCAGACCTTTTCATAATAAGTCTTTGAATAGGGATTGTGTTTTTGGCTCTGCCTACATTATACTTTCTGCCTACTTGTTCATATCCCCTGTTCTCCTACACGCTCTCTTTTGCAGCTTAGGCCAACCAGCATTGTGCTGTTCTCCCATGCCAAGTTTCTGGCACACTGTTCTGTATTCCTAAGGTAGTCTCCCACCAATCTTATCTCTTTCTAGACCAGGGGTTACTAACCTTTTGGGGATTATGGACCCCTTCTCAGATTTTTTAAAAAAAGTCATAATGAAGAAAATGCTAAATATTAATTAGAGAACAGTGAAAATAAAGTTATAAAATTTTTTCCATCCAAATTCATGGACTCCCTGAAGGCCTGTGGATTTAAGGTTAAGAATCCCTCCTCTAGGATAGGCTAGTGGATTGAATGCTACACTCAGAATAACGAGTTTCCTGCTTCGTAAAATGGTAGTAATAATATTTGTCCTGATTAGCTCAGAGGTGTCTGGATAATTAAATCACACACACACACACACACACACACACACACACACAGAGTTCTGGAGCTGAAGTGATCTTAGAAGTCATTTATTCCAGGTTTATCATTTTAAAGAGTACAGGATAACAGATTTAGAATTGTCAAAGACCTTTCAGGTCATTTGGTCTAACTCCCTCATTTTACAGATGAGGAAACTGAGGCTCAGAAAATTGAAGGAGTTTGCCCAAGATCTCATGTGGAAGAGCTGAGATTTGAACCCAGGCCCTCTATCTCCTTCCATGTGCTCCTTCCATGGCTCTGAAATGTGCTTTGTGACTGGAATGCATTATACATTACAAATATGGGCTATTACATGTTACTTCATTTAAGACCCTTCCCTTCAATCTCACCTTTGTTGGAACTTTTTACTGACTACCTCAGTGGGCTGTAGTTTCTCTCTTTCAAACCCCTTTCTAGCTTGCATTCTTCCTTCCCTGTGAGATCCATACTATGCCATATGAGAAAAGCAAAACTAAGATAAAAAATGCCAATTATATATGTTTCTCTCTATCTAAATCGTACAGAAGCCATCTTAAGCTCCACCTTCTTCATGAATGATGCCTTCTCTGAAAACTCCAGTCCACATTCATCTGTCCTTTTCCTAAAATACGACCATTCATTATAGTATTTTAGTACTCTACTGTACGTGGACTTGCTTGTCATTATAATTAATATAAATACTCGCTAGCATTTATATAATGCTTTAAGTTCTGCAAAGTCCTTTACACATGTTATCTTATTTGGTCCTCACAAGAACTCTATGAGGTAGGTACTATTATCATCCCCATTTTATAGATGATTAAACTGAGTCTGAGAGAGGTGAAATAATTGGTCTAGAGTCACACATCTATTAAGTACCTAAGGTAGCACTTGAATTCGGGTCTTCCTGATTCCAAGCCTAGCACTTTATCCACTATGCCACTTAGCTGCCTAAATATTTCATTTGTGTAGATCTAGGCGGTGAGCGAGCTCTTGTGTGGCTGTGATTTGAACAGGATGATCTCTTAGGTATCTTCTGGCTATAGTCAGATGGGACACTCTGACTTGGCGATGACCTTGGCTTGTAGGCCAGCACAGGACAAATTCTGGAAGGCCCCTAACCAAGCTGGAAAGCCTGTAAAAGTCTGTCATCAGAGCAGCCTAGCTAACTGAGGGTAGGTTTATCACTGGAAGCTCATCACAAGTGGGAATTTTTTTTTTTGGCTGTAGCAGTTCATAAGCCTGTCTACTAAGGCAAAGAACAGTGGCCATATTCTGCAACAGTAGAGACAATTATCTACACTCAAATTATAGATCTTTTAAAGAAATGAAATATGAATATTAAATCAAATGTTCCCAATCTGTAGACCATGAGCCTTTGGGGAACTAAAGAGCTGTTACAAAAGGCCTTTACATTCTACATGCACCAAGCATTGTCATTTTGAAGATGGAATAATGTCTCACACATATTTATTATTGTTTTTTAAAAACTAGTGGATGCTGTTATGATTAAAAACATACAAACTGATTGAAAAGCAAGATGGATGCCTGAATGGGAGACAGAATGCCCAGTTGCCACATACCTACTCCAGTAAAACCCTCAAGTTTGTATTAGATGGAATAATGATCAAGAAATCCAATGAGAAATGACAGTAAATGATTGCTTCCACCCCAGACCTGCACAAAAGCTCAAGTGTGATTGGTAAGGGAGCTCTTCCAGAAAGGTCAGCACCAGCATGACCAAAGTCCCATGTTGTACGCAAGGCGCTGTGTCTGGAGATAGTAAGAGTCAAACGCTCACCTGAGAAAGCCTCCAAATGGTCAGAAGGGACCAGAAAGAGGACTTTGGAAGTGTAGGGGAATAATGCAAAAGCGACAAGGATGTTTTTTGGTAGTTCTCAGATTGGGACACTCTAGGTCCAGGAACTCTGAGGTCCTGAGCACTCTGTTCAGAGATACTAGGAAGATCCCTGATAATCTAGCACTTTGAACCTCAAAGATGTAGGGGTTGGAGTTGATAGGAGTTAACAGTAGGAGATGGTCAACACAAGAACCTAGGTGACACAGGGCTTTCCAGACTGACCATTCCACTCAAAACTGTTGCAGGGGTAAGAGCCTGGCCCTGGCATAAAGTCCTAATTCAGGAACTAAAGGTAGAGAGACAACAAAAGAAAACACTAACTAGTATAAAAAATTAGTGCAAATCTCAAGATCTTCCTGAAGGAGAAAGTACATCTATAACAAATGCAGGTAGAGGGTCAAAGGGAAAAAAATGAACTTTCCACAAGGGTGCATGGATTCATAGAAGAAATGAAACAAGAGATTAAAAAAAAAAAGAAACAATAGCTCTAGAGAAAAGAATTGGAAGATGAATAAATAGTTTAGAAGAGAAAGTTGTGAACCAAACCCAAGTAAAGGACTCCTTGAAAACTAGAATACACAAAAGAGAAATCAATGACCCCAAGAGACAGCAAGAACTATTAGAACAACATCAAGATATTAAAAAATAGAAGAAAATATAAGCTATTTGATATGAAAAACTGACCTGGAAAACAAATCAAGGAGAGATACTTTAAGAATCACAGGAATCCCTGAGAATCATGATTAATAAAAGCCTGTACCATATATATCAAGAAATGATAAATGAAAATTTCCCAGATATGTAATAAACAAAATCTAGAACTCTCACATCAGAGAAAAAATATTACAAATACTCAGAAAGGAGCAGCTCAAATACTAAAGGATCACAGTCAGGATCACACAAGACATAGCACTTTCAACTATAAATGAGAAGAGATCATGAAATATAATATTCTAAAAGATAAAAGATAAATATTTACAACCAAGAATATTTTACCTTGCAAAGCCTATTATAATTCTACAGGGGAAAAAAATGGACCCTTAGTAGAACAGAAGACTTTGAAGGATTTCTGATAAAAACACCAGACCTGAGTAGGAACTGTGTAATACAAACACAAAAGTCCAGAGGAATTGAGAAAGATAAATTTATTTCAGCAACTGGATAGAGCTGTCTAGTGTGCCAACACTCTAATAGAGGGAAAAGAAACAAGAGTCCTTTTAGGACCTTATATCTTCAGAGGGAATTGAGGCAGTTAAATAAGAAAAACAGAGGACCTGAACATGTATTGGTTATGTTCTAAGGATTTTAAGAGGAGAAAGATAAGGGAAGATATAAGGAATACACTAACATAGAAAGGAGGAAGAAGGGGGTAAAACTTGCTATTTCTCATTACTGGATTACATGAGAAGAATATATAAACATAGAGGAAAAGGTGAAGGGAATGTTCATCAGATGAATCTCTTATCTAAAATGAACAAATAAAGGTTGAACACACACACAAAGATTTTGGTATAGAAATTCATGAAATTAAACAGGGAAATAAGTGATTATTGGGGAGGGTAGAAGTTAAGAGGGAAGAGAATATCATGGAGAGAATAATCATAGTCAAAATAAGCTTCTTGATCCTGAAGCATGGATTAAAAGGGAGGAAAAAAATAACTAGGATCTAAGGGGGTGTTTTAGGCTGCTTCTTAGACAACTGGAAAATGGATGAACAAATTGTGGCATTTTAATGTAATAGAATATTATTTCACTGTAAAAAATTATGAGACAATTTCAGAGAATCCTGAGTAGTATAAACTGATACAGACAGAAATGAGCAGAACAATATAAAAAAGGATAGTAACATTTTGCTTGATTATGCTTATTTGTTACAAGGGCATTTTTCTTTCTTTCTCTGTAGGAGAACATGGGATTACCAAGAGTGATGCCAAAAAAAAAAAAAAAAAAAAAAAGGCCATCGAAACATTTAAAAAAATGCACAGAAAAGAATAGAAGGAAATTCAGAAGGAAGACAAGGAAAATAGTTTTGAGCATAGCACAAAGAATTTATTTTATGCTTTAAAAAAGGAAGCAGTATGAAATGGAAACTCATGAGTTCATAAACTGTGTGTATAGAAATAACCTTTTTTGGTGCTCAGGTTAAAAAAAAATTAAAGAAAAGCATTACTGAATTTAAGGTAGCTTTTTGTCATGATCCATTTGGTCAATCAATGGATACCAATAGTATGACTACTAAAATGGGGTAGTCTACAGATATTTTTCATCATTAAAAAGGAGCCCTCATGCTTGAACAGGTTGGGAACCACTATATTAAACAAGAAACAAACATGACATTGTATAAATCATTTCCTAAAGTCCAACTCTGCCCCTAGTTTAAAATGTCAAATGTGTTTTCTTACCTGGACAGGGCTGTTAGGTGGGAGCTCTACCTTCTCAAAATTCTGAGCTGCCACAGAAGGATTGCTGGAGCTGATGAGCACAGGGGAGCTTATTTCCACCATCTGTTGCCCTGTGGGTGAATGGACCATTCTGTTGAGGGTATTCAAGGCTGTCATGATGGAGAATTGTCTTGGATTCTTCCTCCTGGATTCTATGACCCGACTGAAGGCTGGTGATTCTGCCACTTTGCTTCTAGGAGAAGAGCATCTCAGGGACATGCTCTTTATGTGGGATGACCGATGGTTTCTGCCCTTCTCTAGCAGATGTCTTGCAGTGAGGTTTGGCTGAAATACAAAGGATCCAATGAAAATTGGGGTTCTGTCATCTTAGGCTTAAATGTAAGACCTTAAGATTTACTGGGCTAGTCTTTATAAATAATTCCCTCCAAGTCAATGTAAAACTATTTGAACTCAAGGATAATTTTTGAATTTTATAAATTGGTTCCTTTTACTCCAGTGAAATAAATTCCTGAGATTCCATTCCTTACTATTGTACCAACAGTGTTTATACTAAATATTTAGGCTCTATCTAGATGAGTATAGCAAATCTGTGCATTTGATCCTGGAACTAAGCAGCTTAGTACAGCAGAGACAATGCTGAATTTAGAGAACTGAACTTGGAGACTTGGTATCTGAGTTCAAATCCTGACTCTGTCATTTTGGGCAATTCACTTTACCTCTAAAAGCTTCAGTTTCCTCATCTGTAACTTAAGGCGGTGAGGTTTGACAGATGACCTCTACATTCTCTTCTAACTCTAAATACAGGAAACTACGATATTAATTCTTGCAGAGATGGAGTTAGGGTTTGGCAACTTTCAAATAGCAGGCTGAATCAATTCCCATTTTCCCACTCTTGGGCAGAATTTCTAAGGGCATGCCATTGCTAAAATTCTTCCTCTTCTTCAGTATAGACATTACTGACAATCCTACAGACCACAGAACAATGGTGCAATTCCTTTCAAAAGAGTTCCTATATAACCAAACACTTCACAGAAACAGAGGTAAATGTGATCATGAAAATAAAATTATCAATTTGCCAATTTGTCCGAGTGGCTTCCCTCACTGATGTGGCACCATAAAAATGTTCTCAAACAGGTGATATTTCCTTGTTGTTAGACTGTAAGCTATATGAGGTGAGGGACCAAGTGTTATCTGACTCAAGCACAGTTCCTTCACACATAACAGGTACTTAATAAATATCTATTGTAATTGTTACTCTGTCTCTTGACCTTGACCATTCATGGGAATATATTGGCCTCTTTTTAGGTGACGGTTAAAATTCATTTTCTTGAATCCTCTCTTTTGAATTCTGTTGTTTCCCCTCCCTGGAACACTGCCTTTTCTCAGCTTATCCCTAATCTACCCATCCTTCAAGAACCAATTTAAGTATGAAATCACTTCTATGAAACTGTCTCTACTAAAACTCAAAGTTTTTTTCCCCTTTTCTCAGAAAAGACTGTAATACTTCCTTTCTATGTCAATCATTTGGGCACTTAATCATACAGTGTGTTGATTGGTAAATAATAAATGGTAAAATAGTTATGAGTCTTGTCTCCCAGGTTAGATTCTAAGTACTTTGAGGGGATGACCAAGTCCTCTAACCCAGTTCTAGATACCAGTCAGCCATTTCATCATACTCGAATTGAATCAATCAAGTTCACTGCCATCTGAGGTAAGATGACAACTGGAGAAATCAATTCCTTCCTCATAGACTTAAAAGTCCTGTTCCTACTCGGGGCCTACCATTATCCTTTAAGGGGGCAGAATAGCACAAAACTCTGGGCTTTGTCTATTTTGTCATCCAAAGGGAATAATTATATCAGCGGGGAGAATTGTAGAGCTCTTAGGTATTTAACTACTCATCTGAAAAAAAATCTTTTAGGTTCATTGAACTCAGTAAGAGTAATAAATTAAATTTGACAAGCATTTATTAATTGCCCATTATGTGCTGAAATACAAAGACAAAAATTAGAACTGTCCTTGACTAAGAGTATAACACAGAATCTATTGGAGATGATGTCCTAACAAGATAACACTTAGGTTCCAGATTTGGCATTTCCCCTTCTCTGTTCAGGTACTATCCAAGAAAGAAAATGATGCATTAAAAAAAACTCTGGCTTTTGCCAAAAGGTTCTTCATAAGAAATCAATGTTTCCTTCCAACTGTTTTTAATGATATGGATAATTCAAAGTTTATTTGAAGAATCTGCAGCAAGTTCTAGCCTTAAATAGGTAATGACAGGAGTCGAATGTAAGAACTATTTTACTCTGTTTAGATTTCAAGTATTTAAAAAAAATCTGAATCTTAGAACATAGCAACCACTCAGTAACACACAGATATTTCTGCTAATTATAAGACCAAATAGAGATACGACTAGTTTGATTATTTCCTTGAGTGTTCTTCTAATTACTGATTTTGGAGGGGAGAAGGAGAATATAAAAATGATTATAAAATGTAAACCTTTCCAATGACAAGATATCAAAGATTGTTGATTAGCTCTATGATGTTCTTCATTTGGAAGGCATGGGGAAAGTCTCTATATAAAGTAATCAAGAAGTTATTCAAAGGGTGGATTGTAAACATTTAGAAAAGGAAACAGTGAAGAGTCAGCATTGGTTGACCAAGAACAAGCTATGTCTAAAATTCTCTTTTAAACAAGTTACTACTGCCTCCAGAGAAAGAAGTGATGGTGTCTGAATACAGACTGAGGCATACTATTTTTCACTATCTTTCTTTTTTTAGTTTGAGTTTTCTTCCACAAAATGACTAATATAGAATGTGTTTTACACGACTGCACATATATAACCTATATCAGATGCTTATTTTCTCAGGGAGGGGACAGAGGAGGAAGGGAAAGACAGAATTTGGAACTCAAAACTTAAAGAAAAAGAAAGTTAAAATTGTTTTTATATGTAATTTGAAATAAAATAAAATATTACTTAAATATTTGCTCTCTTTCAAAAAAAAGGAGAAGTACTAGAATTATAGAAGGGGGAATACTATAGAAGAAATAATCATTTATTAAGTATTTACTATGCATCAAGCACTAGAGATACAATATATAAATAAGCAAGATAACCCCCACCCTCAAGGAGTTTTAATCTAGTGGGGGAAGACAATAAATAGGTCAATCAATCAATAAGCACTTAGTAGGTACTCACTGTGTGTTATACAGGAGAGCTGAAAGGAGGAAGAGGTTAGTGAGAAGAAATACAGTTCAAAGAGTCCAGTGATGAGTGAAGTAAAGGCTGGAGACAAGAAACCAGGGTACATGATAATTAGTTGAAGTAATTGGGGATGTTAAGCCTGAAGAAAATAAGACTTAATAGGGACCTTACAGCTGTCCTTAGTATTTGAAGGAATGTGGAAGAGGAGTAAGACTTGTTTTGCTTGGTTTCACAGCATAAAGCTAGGACCAATGGGGAAAATTTCAGAGGCAGATTTTTGCTTAATGTAAAGAAACCTTCTTAACAATCTGAGCTATCCAAAAGAACAGGTGACCATGGACTGTGGTGTCTTGAGCTCCCTATCACTGGAAGTTCTTCAAGCTGAGCCTGAAGGACCAGATACCTCCTTGGATATGTCGCAAAGGGGAGGGTTGTTTTAGTCAGAGCTGAAGTAGAGGTGACCTCCGAAGTCATCCCCAGCTCGGATTCTACAATACCCCAAGTCATCCCTCAAATTCTAAAGGGAACATGTGAAAAGTGATCCCTATAATAAGTTCAATCTATCAACCATCAATCAATACTTACTCAGCATATATGGTATACCTAGGACTATGCTAGGAACTATGGGAAAAAAAATATGACACCCTCACAGACTTTATAGTCTCTTTGGAGATTTGGACACTAGAAAAAAAATTAGATAATCCCAGACAGTACATAATTTAGTGCAAAACTGAGGATACAGACAATGTGGAATGAGAGTTCAGAGAAGGAAGAGACCATTGGAGGTCAGAGTTGTTAGAGAAAACTTCATGGGATGGGTAGTACTTTGAAGGAGGGATAGGACTTGAATAGGTGGGAAAGAGGGGGAGAAGACATTCCATAAGGAGGGAGCACTATGGATACAGGCACAAAGGGTGGCATTAGGAATATGTGGAAATGAGTTGGTAAGTGGGAAGGGGGTGATACAATGAAGGGACTGCCCTTATTGGAACAAGGGCTTCATGTTGGGGAATAGTGAGAAACTGGGTTAGATAGGTAGGATGGGATCAGATCACAGACTGCCTTCAAAGTTAGACAAAGAACCTTCCCAGAGTAATTCCCTCTGACACTGGTCATTCTAATCTTTCCAGAAAAACCTTTTAGTTCTGTATACAGTTGTCGTCATTTAGTTATTTTCAGTCACATCTTACTCTTCATGACCCTATTTGGGGTTTTCTTGGCAAAGATACTGGAGTGGTTTGCCATTTCCTTCTCCAGCTTATTTTACAGATGAGGAAACTGAGGCAAACAGGGGTAAGTGACTTGCCCAGGGTCACACAGTTAGGAAGTGTCTGAGGCCAGATTTGAACTCAGATCTTCCTGACTCCAAGTCTGACACCCTGTCCACTGTGCCACTTCACTGCTCTTACACAGTTGAAACTACTTATGTATTTATATGATCTGTATTTCATTACACTTTTATGGCTCCATCTCCCCTTCAGTGTTCTCAATTGTCTTTATTTTGTCTTTTCTGTAGGGAAAAATTTTTGAGGGCAAGGATCATACCCTCTAACTTAAAAGCTACTTTTGTAGTTTACCAGTGACATGACTAAATTCTCTTTATTATTACTACTACTAATAGCTAGCTAGCATTCATATAGTGGTTTAAATCTGCATAGCACTTTACAAATATTATCTCATTTTATCCTCACAACCCAGAAAGTTAGGTGTTATAATTATACCATTTTACAGACGAGGAAACTGAGGCTCAGAGAAATTAAAGTAACTTGACCAGGGTAACATAGCTAATAAATGTCTGAGATTGTGTCTAGATTTGAACTCAAGTCTTCTTGACTCCAGATCCAGTACTCTATTGACTGTGCCATCTAGGTAACTTTGCATTTTGATTCTGGAATGAATCCCTCCAACCATGTTGGGGTTACAGAAACATGGATGGTAAACAGGTAATACAATAATTGAACAATAGATAATTATCCTGGTATTGATTAGATTGCAAGCTTCTTGAACACAAAGACAATGTCTTAATAGTCTTTGTATCTCCCTCAGTGGTATCCTGCTTTGTATAGGGGGTTAGGGACTGGATTGGTGATTTCATTTACACAGAGAATTGCCAGGTAAGGAATCTCTGTCTACTAAAGCAGGTTGGCACCTTCTCTACAACTTACAGGCTTAGAGAATTTATATTGAGAGGTTAAATGTTAAATGTGTTGCTCAGGGTCACACAGCCAGTATCAGAGGCAGTATCTTGAACTCAGGGCTTCTTGACTTCAAGGCTGGCTCTCTATTCATCATACCATGCTGCGTCTCATTTTGTACATAGTGCATTCTTAATAAATTGGTGCTGAATGAATAAATGATCTATTTTCTTTCTCTTAAAAATTTTTTATTTATTTTTAGTTTTCAACATTCAATTTTATAAGATTTTGAGTTCTAAATTTTCCCCCTCCCTCTCCTCCCCCCTCCCTAAGACAGCATGTAATCTGATACAGGTTATACATGTACAATTATATTAAACCTATTTCCACATTAGTCATGTTGTGAAAGAAGAATCAGACAAAAGGAAAAAAACACAAGAAAGAAAAAAAAAGAGGAAATGGTATGCTTTGAACTGTATTCAGACTCTATAGTTCTTTCTCTAGAGGTGGATAGCATTTTCCAGAAAAGCTAAGTCTATCAAAGTTGGTCATTGTACCATGTTGCTGCTACTGTGTATAGCGTTCTTCTGATTCTGTTCACTTCACTCAGCGTCAGTTCATGTAAGTCTTTCCAGGTTTTTCTGAAATCCCCCTGCTTATCATTTCTTATGGAACAATAGTATTCCATTACATTCATATACCACAACTTGTTCAGCCGTTCCCTAATTGATGAGCATCCTCTCAATTTCCAATTCTTTGCTACCACAAAAAGAGCTGCTATAAATACTTTTGTACATGTGGGTCTTTTCCCTTTTTTTATGATCTCTTTGTGATACAGACCAAGCAGCAGTATTGCCAGATCAAAGGGTATGCATGGTTTTATAGCTGTTTGGGCATAATTCCAAATTGCTCTCCAGAATGGTTGGATCAGTTCACAACTCCACCAGCAACGCATTAGTGTTCCAATTTTCCCACATCTTCTCCAACATTTATCATTTTCTTGTTTTGTCATGTTAGCCAATCTGATAGGTGTGATATGGTACCTCAGAGTTGTTTTAATTTACATTCCTCTAATCAATAGTGATTTAGAGCCTTTTCTATATGACTATAGACAGCTTTAATTTCTTCATCTAAAAACTGCTTATTTATATCCTTTGACCATTTATCAATTGGGGAATGATTTGTTGAATGGTCTATCTTCCTTACCTCTAGCTCTCAATCTAAAATAGGCCAAAACTAAACAGAGGTCTCATTTTGGCATCTCTGCTGTTGGAAAGAGTAAACATGGGGCCCGATGTCAATTATTTAGCAGTTCCACGGGCTTAACTTAGATTTGGCTTCTACGTCACTTACCTCTACAAACAAGATGGGGAAGATGCCAACTTTATCACCTAATTTGCCTTCCGCCCAATTCTCATCAACTCTGCTAATTACAGTGATAACATCATCCTGAAAGAGAGAAAAGTTTCATCCTCCAGCCTTGACAAGCGACAGATTATATAAAGTTGGTTCACTTTGATTTCCAACTGTTAGATACAAGGAATTTCTTTTTTATTTTATTTTTTAAAATTAATTAATTTTTTTTAGTTTTCAACAACCACTTCCATAAGCTTTTGAGTTTTAAATTTTCTCCTCTCCTTCCCCACCTCCCTGCCCAGAATGGTGTACAATCTGATATAAACTCTCTCTATATATTCCTATTAAACATATTTTCACATTAGTCATGTTGTAAAGAAGAATTAGAACCAATGGGAGGAACCACAAGAAAGAAGAAACAAAACAAAACAGAAGAAAAAAATAGCAAATAGTACGCTTCGATCTGCATTCAAACTCCACAGCTCTTTTTCTGGATGTGGATAGCATTTTCCATCATGAGACTTTTGGAGATGGTACAAGGAATTTCAAACCTTTCACACACATGCCCATACAATATTTGGTCATTCATTCAACAAACACTCAGCCAACTTTGGAGTAGATGTATTACTCTCCCCACCCCTTTCCCCATACCCACACACATATAGGGAGTAGCAATTCCCTTTCTTAAAGTTAGGATCAAATTGATTTGGGATGAGCAGGTTCTCCTTTAATGTCCTAAGAAAATGACCCAGAGCTATTATGTATTTTGTTTAGGGGTTGGCAGAAACTTGGGGATGACTCAGGGAATGGAAGTGAAAATGGCACAAAAGAAAATTAACTCAGGAAGAGTGGCTGGACCTGACTAAATACGAAAGAGAAGAAATTTGAGCTGGAAGCAACAATTTAAAATGCTCTCAGAGATCTATTTTTTTTTTTTTTTTTGGTGAGGCAATGGGGTGAAGTGACTTGCCCAAGGTCACACAACTAGTAAGTGTCAAGTGTCTGAGGCCAGATTTGAACTCAGGTCTTCGTGAATCCAGGCCAGAGCTCTATCCACTGTACCACCTAGCTGCCCCTGTTTTCAAAGTATTTTACAGTGCAGGTGACAAAAACAAGTTCCTACATGCAGAAGCTTTATTATACAACAAAGACAAACAAGATTAACAACTATTGACCCATATGTTTGATTTCTCATCTCTATAAAATCTTTATGAAAATATCCAAAGAAAACAGGAAGATGTTTTGGGTTTTTTTGTGAATGATTTTCCACAGCAGATCACACCTTCAGAGTCACACAAATGACTAAGAGCTATACAGAATACAAGATGTTACTTTTTGTTCACCACCCAAAAAATACTCGATTCGAGAGGAAGCCCAGTCCAGCAAGGTGTCCTCTTATACTTGGTAAGATCATGCAAGATTCTTTGATTGATGGAACCACAAAGGTAAACTTGTTTACCATTCTTTTGTTATAAATAGCAAGCAAAGTGCAAAGCACGGAGACGTATGCTCATCCACGATGTTCACCACTATACAGAGTGCAAATAAAAGAGGAATTCCATGGAGACAGTGAAGTCCCTCAGAGGTTCCTGTTAATAAGACGATATTTTGCTGACTGCATCATGACACAGAGCACTACAGGGTCTTGTGAGACTTAAAACCAATGAAAAATCAATTAAGCAATCCAAACAGGAGTCTCTTCCCCATCACCAGATTCTTTCCATCTATTATATTTACAAATACATCCAGGTCTTTCTAATTCAAAACAAAAACAAAGAAACAAAAAAATTTTTTCCTTGATTCTTCTGCTCCATTCAGCTACTATCCTTTATCTCTCTTCATTTTCTTAAGATTTTTTTTAAAAAGGTGTCTACAAATCCACTTACTCATCACCCGGTCTCTTTGTAACCTTTTGCAATATAGTTTTTACTCCCATGCCTCCAATGAAACTGCTCACTAAGAGCTCAATAAATTTCCTCATAATCACCAAATCTGATAGTCTTTAAGTCTTCAGTCCTTTGACTTCAAGGAAAAATTTGGCTCTACTGATCACTGCCTATTACTCTATTTCCTTTTTTTTTTTTAGAGACCCCTCCCCCCTGCCTCCACCTCCCAATTAACTTCTTTCTTCCCCTTCACAGGTTACTGAAATGTTAAAGCCTAAATGTGATGTTTTCACTGACACCAAATTTGTCTTATGTCACAGTTTCATTGCTCTCCTTCTAGTTTCATCTTTCCACCTACACTGTTATTATTTTATATATGTATATGTAATCATTAAATATGAAATACAGTATATTTGCTGGTGAAGAAATAAACATAGAATTTCAGAACTAGAAATGAGACTTTAGAATATAAATATAGTGTTAGAACATGTGATGCTAAAACTGGAAGAAACTATGTCCCAACCATCTCACTTAATTGGGATAAGGTTATGGAGGCCTAGAGGAGACCTAGGCTAGGTTGTGACTATTCTGGAAAGGTTACTCATACAGACAGAAATTAGTGAAAGTCATACTATGTGTAGGTGGCTGGAGAAAAAGAAGGATTTTTCCACTAAAATTCCCAGTTTCCTGCTTTCTTTCTAATTTTGGCTGCACTGGTTTTGTTTGTGCAAAAACTTTTAAATTTGATGTAATCAAAATTATCCATATTATATCCTGTAATGCTCCTTATCACTTGGTCAGTCATAAATTCTTCCCTTAACTATAAATCTGACAGGTAAAATATTCCATGCTCCCCATATGTATATGGATGTGTGTGTGTGTGTGTGTGTGTGTGTGTGTATGTAAATACAACTGGATATCTGTTCTATTCACTAGGCTATGTTGTTGTTGCTCAGCCATTTCAGTTATGTCCAACTCTTCATGACTCCATTTGGGGGTTTCTTAGCAAAGATACTGGAGTGGTTTTCCATTTCCTTCTCCAGATCATTTTCCAGATGAGGAACCAAGGCAAACAGGGTTAAGTGACTTGACCAGGGTCACACAGCTAGTAAGTGTCTGAGGTCAGATTTGAACTCATGAAGATAAGTCTTTCTGATTCTAAGCCCAGTGCTTTGTCTACTGTGCCACTCAGCTGCCCTCACTAGGCTATGCTGCCTGCCAAAAACAACAGCAGCAACAACAATCCTACCACATATTGATAGTGCTTTAAGGTTAACAAAGAAAACACTCTCCGCACAACAACCCTGTGAGGTGAGTAGTGCAAGTGATCTTATCCCCATTTTCTAGAGAAGAAAACTGAGGCCTACTTATGGTCACACATTTGGGAAGTGAAGGAACTGGGACTCAACCCTCCTTAACTTGAGAACCTTGACTTGCTAAGGTCTTTGGACTCCAACTCCAGCACAGATAGGCACAAAGTAAAAATATTATATGGTGATTACAGAGGACCATTTTGCCTGTATTCTGGCATCAATCTCATTCCCTCTCCACCCCTTTGAGCCTTGAATTCCACCCCTGGTATGCTCAGCTCTGAGAGGCTGAGTTTTCACCTTATCTTGACAGGAACCAGACCTCCAATGCCCAGACATCTGCACAGCATGCTACCACACATTCCCCATTTCTCCCTGCCCCCCCCCCCAATTCTCCCACTGCCCAGTCATCCATTGTTATCTCTTGGAGAGTGATGCTTGCTTTTATTTGTATCCCCAGTGCTTAGAACAGTGCCTGATCCAGTAAGCACTTAAAGAAATTTAGCAAGCACTAAAGAAATTCTCTCTCTTTCATTTCCTTCCTTCCTTCTTTCCTCCCTCCCTCTTCTCTTCTCTTCTCTTCTCTTCTCTTCTCTTCTCTTCTCTTTTCTCTTCTCCTCTCCTCTCCTCCCCTCTCCTCTCCTCTCTCTTCTCTTCTCTTCTCTTCTCTCTCTCATCTATCTAGATGTCTACATGGTATGATTTAAGAACCAATTAAACAGGTTTCCCTGCTCTCAAATATTAATCTCGCTTGCTGTCTGTCATTACACCATTATAGCTTTATTCTTACAAAGAGGACAGAAAAGAGTGCTGATAGGGGAGGATGGGAAGGATCCAAAGACAAAGGTAGACTTCTTTTCTGTTTGCCCTTGGGGTAGAAATAGAATATATAGGGGCAGTTAGGTGGCACAGTGGATACAGCACCGGCCCTGAAGTCAGGAGGACCCGAGTTCAAATCTGGCCTCAGATCAAACACTTGACACTTACTAGCTGTGTGACCCTGGGCAAGTCACTTAACCCCAATTGTCTAAAAATAATAAAAAAAAAGAAATAGAATATGAAGATATTTTGAAGTATGGATGTTTTCTGGAGTGGAGGGTAACTAAGTATTTGCCTAATTGGTCAGTAAATAAATATTAAGTTCTTATGTGCTAAGCACTGAGGATACAAAAAAAGGGCAAAAAAACCAGCCCCATGCCCTCTAGAAATTCATAATCTAATGAACCAAACAACAAACAGCAAGCTAATAAATATGTACAAAAAGGACAAATAAGAAATAATTAACAGAGGGAAGGCACTAGAATTAAGAGTGGTCAGGAAAGGCTTCCTGTAGAAACAAGAGATTTTACTTGGGACTCAAAGCCAGAGAAAATGCCTATAGCTGAGAGATGAAGTGTCTTGTTGGTGAAATAGCAGTGTGGGTTCTGAGGTAATTTGCACTATTTATACTTTTTTGGAGAGAAGCTAAATACCAGTACTCTGACAATTCTGAAAACTCTGTGTGACTTTTCCTGCTCTCCTACATGTAGGTACCTTGACCCTGTCCCCAAGTCAAGTTTTACTGTACTTACTTTTGTACTTCAAAAAACAAACAAATCCTGTGATTTCATCAGGGAGGAGGGTACTCCCTCAGCTCATGCAGATTATGATTTTTCTATGCCTTAGTAAATGTCTTCATGAGTTATGTGTGGCCACAAAAATTTCATCATCTTGCGTCTAGCCTTTTTAAACTTACCTAGGTTGGTCCACTGACAACCGACCTCATCCAACCTCTCTGTGCTAATATGGGAACAAAAGAGACACAAGGACCAGCAACAGGCTCATACTTAAAATTTTCTAGGTTGTTTGAACTTGTTAGAGCTAGCAGTCCCCTAGAATAACAGCCTTTGAACACCCAGGGTGAATTCATTCATTCAACCAAACAAGCATTTAAGAGATATCTTGATATAGTGGAGATGGTTCTGTCGTCCAGAAGACCTGAGTTCATGTCTTCTATGCCATAACCTCCTCACCTATCAAGTATTCTATGATCTCTAACCGGCTCTAAGTCTATGATACTAAGATCATAATAGGTCCTAATGAATCATAAGATCTTAGGATCATAGGTATAAAACTACAGGGGATCTCAGATGCCATCAAGTTCAGCCCCTTAATTTGACAGATGAGGAAGCCGGAACACAGACAGGTTAAGTAAACTGCCCAGGGTCACTCAGCTAATAGTGTATGAGGCTGAGGCTACAGAAATAAAATAGTCCCTGCCCTGGAGGAATACCAGAATAAGGTTTATTGGAGAAACACTTTATGAAAGAATCTAGTTGCAAATTTAAGGCCCAGCATAGCTCACCTTTGGCACCATAGAGAAACTAGGAAATTGGCATTGAAATGCCAGGAAACTCACGTAAACCACAACTTCCAAATAGAAAGTACAAGGAAGTTATCAGATCTTATGGCTATGCGGAGAAAAACTAGTTTCCACTGATGTGGGAATAAAATTACCAAACAAACCACTTTTTCTGAGTCACTAAGTTCAAGTGGAAGCAAGAGTCTTGTTTGGTCTAGTTTGTTTTGATCGACTCAAAGACATTTGGCAAAGGAGGAAAAAAAGGCACAAAAACCTAAGGGAAATAACTCCCATTTTTATTTCTCTGAATGACTGTGAAAGTTTGGGGAATGAGCATAATAAAGGTCAAATTCCTAGAGGGAAGCATTCCAGTTTTGTACAAAATAGCTATTACTTGCAAACTGGTGGAAATTTGTCCAGCAAAAATACTTTCAATGAAAACTCCCCCTGGGAAAAATTTTTAGAACCAGAAGAGATCTTTCAGAACCAGAACAGACTATCTAGTCTATCTCATTTTACAGATGAAGAAACTGAAGCACAGAGAGGGTAAGGGACTTACTCAGGGTCACATAACTAGTTAGTGTTGAAGGCATGATTTGAATGTAGGTCTTCTTGATTCTAAATCTCACATTCTATGCATTACGCCACCACGGACCTGGGGCTGTACTCCAGCCCCTTGCTAAAACCTAGAGGTCTTGCTGGGATGACCCAGCAACTCTATTCTCCCAATCACCTCTGTAATGCAGCTGGCACAAATCATAGAGGTGAGGATGAGCCCTGGGGAAACAATATTCTTTACCCAGGAGTTCTCTACCCATCCTTCAATTTTTACAAGTATCCTGGGTTCTCCTTGCTCATTTTCTTTCTACTTCTTTCAACCCAGTATCCTTCTTCTATCACCTCTCTCTATTCATGTACTCACTCTCTCCCACTCATCCAATCCTGCATTCCACCTAGCTGCCTAATTTTTTGTACTAACTGATTAGGATGGGGAGAGGTTGTAGTATGGGTATATATGAGCTTATGGGCCACATACTTCAGGAAGCCTTTCTTCATACCCTTTTGTTGACTACATGTTTGGGTGAGGTTGTATATGTTTCTAACATGAGTGGTATAACTATATGTGTACCTTTGTGTATGTGAAAGCATTGATGTTTCTTGGGTTTTAGTGTGTATTGAATATTTTTCAATTCAATTCAACAGGCATTTAATTATCTGTTACACGCAAGGCTCTGTGCTAGGTTCTGGAGAAGCACAAATAAGACACTCTTGGCTTTTAGGAAGGAGAGGTTGGTCTACTGTGTTCATCCTTCTTTCTCAAAGAGGACCAATGACATCAGGAGGGTGATGTCTTGACTTGCAAGTGAATTGGATTTAAGTGAGGCAGAGCTGTGCAAAGTCATCAGCTTCACTCTCCTCCAGAGTCATCAGAATCCAGTGGCAAGACTTAGGTCAAGATTACTGGTGATGGCCCTAGATGCAGTGGGAGCAAAGAGGCTGATATATGTGTATTAAATATGAATAATTTGTAGCTGTTAACAGATAATAAGGAGTAGAGATGATGGAGGCTTAGAAATGCTATTGGTTGCATGCAAATAGTAGCTGGTGATTAATCCTATTTACAGACAGATTTTTGGAGAATTATTTATATAATAGAGAAGCAACCTGGCATAGTAGAAAGAGTGCTAAATTTGGAGTTAAAAGATCTAAATTCAAATCCTGGTTGTACCATTTACTAGCTGTGGGAGTTTAGGTAAATCATTTCACTTTTCTGAGTCTCAGTTTCCTCATCTGTAAAACTGGGATAATATTTGCACCACCTACTTCAAAGGACTGGTAGGATCAAATGAGAGATGTATCAAGTGAAGTGCTTTATAACTATAAAGACCTATATAAATGTGAGTGATTAGAATATAGATTGAAATTTCTATTTACATATGACATGTTTTATTTTAGGCTTAACTAATATTGTATTGGCTCTGGCCTCCCTTGGGAGATATAATAGAGTTGGCAGCACTAAAGTGATGGGCCGTCCTTTGAAAGTCAAGGCAACATGTTAGTCATTTAACAAAGGAAAACAAAGGCAAGAAGAAAATAAAACCATATGGCTCCAAACCCACAGAAGAGTGAGCAATGAAAAATGAACTTATGGGCCAGGTGCCCATCCTAATGGTGCAGACAAAAGAGACTTATTTATAAAGGGACTGAGCTCAGATCGATGGCAGAGAAAATGCCTTAAAGAGGATGAGGGGATCCATAGCTCAGCCCAGCAATGGAAATCCAAGTGAACTTCTAAGACTCAAAATCTGTCTCCTGCCCCACAATTCTTTGTTGTCTTCCCAGGAGCCCTCAAATATGTCCCAGTAATTCCCAACCTTAAAAAAGCTTTCATTGGAGCCTACCCTCAAGCTATTATTCTACACCTCTTTCTTTTTCACGAACAAACACTTACAAAAAACCATTTACACTCCCCAGCTCCACTTCCTCTCCTCTCATCCACTTTTCAAAGGTGCCAATCTGGCATCTGAGCTCACTGTTCAACTGAAGTTTCTACAAGATTAACAATGCCTTCTACAAATTTAACAATCATCTCTTAATTGCTTATTCCTAATGGCTTATTCCTAATTCCATCCTTCTTGACCTCTCAATGGCTTTTGACACTTGTTGGTCACTCCTTTCCCTCAGATATTCTCTCATCAGTGGGTTTTCATGATACCGCTCTATATTCAGGCTCTCCCCACTACCTGTCTGATTCTGCCTTCTCCTTTGCTGGATTATCATCTATTTCCCACCTCCCTAGCCACAGGTATCCCCCAAAGCTTTGTCCAGGACCCTCTTCTTTTCCCTCTATGCTCTTTTTCAGTTATCTCATCACCTCTCTTGGGTCCAGTTCCCATCCCTATGCAGAAAACTCCCAGATTTATGTATCCAGGCCTACTCTCTTCTAAATCTCAGTCAAATCCACAGTATCAAATGTTTGTTGGACATTTCAATCTGGATGTCCTATAAGCATTTCAAATTCAACATGACCAAAATGGAACTTGTTATGTTCCCCCATTAAACGCACACTTCCTTCAAACTTTTTGGTTTCTGTTGTGGGTACTATTATCCTTCTGGTCACCCAAGTTCACAACCTTGGAGTATTCCTACAGTTTTTCTTCTCCTCCCTACTTTAATCAATTGCCAAGACTTGTAGATTTTACCCCAACAATATTTCTCACATTCATATCCCTGCACATAGCCAATACCCTCATTCAGGCCCTCACCACCGGCTGCCTGAATTGTTACAACAGCCTTCTTATTTGAGAGGCAGTTAGGTGGCTCAGTGAATAGAGTAGCTGGGTCTGGAGTCAAAAAGACCTGAGTTCAATTGTGATCTTAGTCACGTTATCAGCTGTGTGACCCTGGTCAAGTCATTTATCCTCATGATTGGGAAATCTCATTATCTTGCAAGATTGAATCTGCCCCAGTACTCATTTCTTATCATTTCTTATCTTCGGCCCCTCTGATCGGACTCTCTGACTGGAGGACAGGGCCATGGGCTCCACAGCATCTATTTAAGGATAGGGCTCAGCACAGTCTTCTCCCCATTTCCCACCAGCTACAATGGTTTTAGACGTCTCCATCTTGTCCCTGTACTGGATACCTTCCTCTTCTTCCCCGCTTCTCAGATTCCTCTTGTGTGCTGTCTTCCCCCACAAGACTGTAAGCTTTTGTTTTGTTTCTTTATTTTATTTTTAATTTATGTAATAAAACAAGCATTTCCATAAGATAGCAAAATAAAATAGATGATTACATATGAAACTGCAAATCTATTATGTACAACTTGCTATTCCTTTTAAATATATATATAAAAGTTATCATGTAAATTTCTTTTTTTCTTCCCCCCCCCAAAAGATGGCTACCATTACACAAATATGTACACACTCACACACACACATACACACACACACACACACACATACATATGTAACATCATTCTCTGCCTCTATTTGGATGCAGATAGCGTATTCCTTCATATGTCCTTTGTAGTTAATTTGGATATTTATAATAGTCATATAATAACTTCCTGAGGGCAGAGACTGTCTTTGTTTTCACTGGTATGTGTATCCTCAGTGCTTAGCACAGTGCCTGGCACTGTATTTGCCTCAGTTTCTTCAACTGTAAAATGGAGATAAAATGAAGATAATAATACCACCCACCTCCCAGGGTTGTTTGTGAACATCAAATTGTATAGTGCTTGGCGCAGTGCCCGGTACATAGTAGGCACTTAACAAATGCTCCTTTCCTTCTAAATGCTCTCCTTGCTTCAGATCTCTCTCCTCTTTAATCCATTTTCCACACAAAAATGCTAATAATTTTCTTTCTTTCCTCTTTCTTTCTTTCTTTTTCTTTCTTTCTTTCTTTCTTTCTTTCTTTCTTTCTTTCTTTCTTTCTTTCTTTCTTTCTTTCTTTCTTTCTTTCTTTCTTTCTTTCTTTCTTTCTTTCTTTCTCTTTCTTTCTTTCTTTCTTTCTTTCTTTCCTTCCTTCCTTCCTTCCTTCCTTCCTTCCTTCCTTCCTTCCTTCCTTCCTTCCTTCCTTCCTTCCTTCCTTCCTTCCTTCCTTCCTTCCTTCCTTCCTTCTTTCTTTCTTTCTTTCTTTCTTTCTTTCTTTCTTTCTTTCTTTC
>NW_020954641.1:35302136-35332707 GCF_900497805.2 Vombatus ursinus
TTCTTTCTTTCTTTCTTTCTTTCTTTCTTTCTTTCTTTCTTTCTTTCCTTCCTTCCTTCCTTCTTTCTTTCTTTCTTTCCTTCTTTCTCGCAATTGCAGTTCACTGACTTGCCCAGGCTCAGACAACTACTAACTGTCAAGTGTCTGAGGCTGGGTTTTAACTCTGCTCCTCCTAACTCCAGGGCCTGTGCTCTCTCCACTGCACCAGACAGCTGCCCCCCATAATTTTCCAAAGGCACAAGTCTGATTAAGTCATTTCCCCTGCACTTTAGGAACTTTTAGTGGCTCCCCACCACTCCTAGGATACAATACACGATTAGCACTGAAAGCTTCTCACTACTTACCTCCCAACTATATTTCCATGTTTATTGTACATTCTTCCCCTTCAGACACTTTAATTCTAAGCAAATCTGCCTTCCTGCAATTCCCTCAACTCAGCATCCCAATTTCCTGTCTCAGTGCCTTTTGTACAAGCTGTTCCCACACCCCTCACCCCAACCCCACAGCCCTCCGGAGGTGCTGCCTGGAACACACTTCCTCACCTCTTGATTTTAGAATTCCTTGCTTCCTTGCAGGCTTAGCCCATGGGCCACATTCGCTGGGAAGCCTTTCCTGATAGCCTTCATTGATGACACTGTCTGTCTTTCCCTTCTTCAAATGACCATATATACATGTAGCTATTTATATGTGGTATCTCCCTAATAATACTTGAAAGCTCCTGAAGGCATGGGAAGTTTTTAATTTTGTCTTTGTAGTCCCAGGGCCTTGCATATAACGGGTGATTAATAGATGCTTTCTGGCCTGTAAGACGTCCTATTTTTGCTTTGCTCAGCCTACATAGATTGTTCCCTTGGTGTTTGTGGATTGTACACCACCTTGGGGAGGAGGGAGAGGAAGGAGAGGGAGAAAATTTAGAATTCAAACTCTTATGGAAGTGAATGTTGAAAACTAAAAATAAATTAATTAATTTAAAAAAAAAAGTCTTCTCTAGCACCACAATTTGAAATCATCAATTCTGTATCATGGCAGCTTTCCTTATAGTCCATCTCTCATAGTCACACATACTACTGGAAAAACCATAGCTTTGACTATACTGACCTTTGTCAGCAAGATGATATTTCTGCTTTATATTATGCTGTCCAGATTTATTATAGCTTTCCTTCCAAGGAGCAAGAGTCTTTTAATTTCATGGCTATAGTCACCATCTGTAGTAATCTCTGAGCCCAAGAATATAAAATCTGACACTACTTCAATTTCTTCTCCCTCTATTGGCCAGAAAGTGATGGGACCAGTTGCTATGGTCTTAGTTTTTTTGATGTTAAGATTCAAGTCAGCTTTTACACTCTCTCTTTCACCCTTCTTAATTATTTTTCATTTTCTGCCATCAGAATGGTATGTTCCGCATATCTGAGATTGTTGATATTTCTCCTGGTAACCTTAATTCTAGCTTTTGAGTCATCCAGCCTGGCATTTCACATGATGTACTCTGCATATAAATTAAATAAATAAGATGACAATATACAGCATTGTTATACTTCTTTTCTGATCTTAAGCCAATCAGTTGTTCCATGTTCAGTTCTAACCGTTGTTTCTTAGTCCACATACAGGTTCCTCAGGAGATGAGTAAGATGATCTGCTACTCCCATCTCTTTGAGGACTTGCTAAACTTTGTTGTGATCCACACAGTCAAAAGCTTTAGTGTGGTCAATGAAACAGAAGTAAATGTTTTACTGGAACTTCCTTGCTTTCTCCATAATCCAGCGAATGTTTGCAATTTGGTCTCTAGTTCCTCTGCCTCTTCAAAAATGCTCTTCTGGTAATTCTCAGATATTTACATAATGCTGAAGCCTAGCTTGCAGCATCTTAAGCACAGCCTTGCTGCATGTAAAATGAGTGTAACTGTTTGGTAATTTGAACATTCTTTGGCATTGTTCTTCTTTAGGACTGGGACATAAAACTGATCTTTTCCAATCTAGTGGCCACTGTTGAGTTTTCCAAATTTGCTGGCATATTTGGAGTGCAGCACTTTAACAGTATCATCTTTTAGGATTCTAAATAGCTCAGCTGGAACTCTGTCACCTCCACTAACCTTTTTTGTTATCAGTGCTTCCTAAGGCCCACTAGACTTCATTCATGTCTGCCTCTGGATTAGTAACCACACCTTTGTGGTTATAGGTAGTATCAAGATCTTTCTTGTACAGTTTTGTAGATTCTTGCCATTTCTTCTTAATCTCTTCCGCCTCTGTTAAGTTCCTGCATTTTTATCTTTTTATCATGTCCATTTCTACATGAAACATTACCTCGATATCTCTTTTTTTCTTGAAGGGATCTCTTGTCTTTCCCATTCTATTGTTTTCTTCTACTTCTTTGCATTGCACATTTAAGAAAACCTTATCTCTCCTAGCTATTCCCTGGAATTCTGCATTCAATTGGATACATCTTTCCCTTTTTCCTTTCCCTTTCCTTTTTTTCTCAGCTTTTTGGAAAGCCTCATCAGACAGCCATTTTGCTTTCTTACTCTTCTTTTTCTTTGAAATGTTTTTTGTGGCTGACTCCTATATGGTATTTTGAACCTCTGTTCATAGTTCTTTAGGTACTCTATCAGATCTACTACCTTAAATCTATTGCTTTCACTTCATATTCATAAAGGATGCTATTTAGGTTATATCTATGTGGTCTGATGGTTTTCTCTATTTCAATTTAAGTCTGAATTTTGCAATAAGAAGCTCATGATCTGAGCCACAGTCAGCTCCAGGTCTTGTTTTAACTGCCTGTATAAAACTTCTCCACCTTTGGCTGCAATATATATCATCAATCAGATTTCAGTATTGACCATCTGGTGATGTCATGTGTAAAGTCACCTTTTGGGTCATTGAAAAAGTGTTTGCTATGACTGGCAAGTTATCTTGACAAAACTCTATTAGTCTCTGCCCTGCTTCATTTTGTACTCCAAGGCCAAACTTGCCTGTTATTCCAATTATTTTTTGATCTCCTACTTTAGCATTTTAATTCCCTCTGATGAACATGACATCCTTTTTTGGGTGTTATTTCTAGAAGATGTTGTAGGTCTTTATAAACTGATCAACTTTGGTCTCTTCAGTATCAGTGGGTGGAACATAGACTTGTATTACTGTGATGTTTAATGGTTTGCCTTGGATTCAAATAGATATGATTCCGCTCATTTTTAACATTATACCCCAGTATTGCTTTTCTCCCCCTCTTATTGACAATAAGGGCTACTGCATTTCTTCTAAGGGATTCTTACCCACAGTAGTATATGTAATGATCACCTGAATTAAATTCACCCATTCCCTTCCATGTATACCCAAGAGGTGAATGTTTCATCTTTCCATCTCCTGTTTGACCACATCTGGCTTGCCTTGATTTTTGTACTAATCAACATACTTTTGTCCTTTTTATGGAATTGTTTACTCCAGTCTATAAAAAGCAGCATCACAGTCTGAATTGGGCCTGCTGCACCCAACTGCCTGCTGCCTTGGTGTGCTAAATAAAATATCTTTACCTTTCTTTTCCTGAGTTTGTCTCTAAGATTTCTTTTAATAGGGCTAAGTGATGTATGCTTCTTCTTAACTGATTTGGAAATATGAAGCTAGTTTTATAATTTCATAGAGCCTAGTATTTCCTTCTAAGAACCAGATTTCGATGACTAACACCAGATGAAGTGTGGTACCTTGGGCTGGTTACATTTTAGACATGTCTAGAGACTCCTGGTGCTTAGCATAATGTCGAGTGTGACAATCATTAGTCCCTTCAGGGTGTGCTGGAGCCAACTAGAACCAGCTCTGTCCACTGTTAGCCTACTGTAAATCTTCAGTTTGAAGATTAGCAAACTATAAATCAGCACTTATTTTATAATTTTGTGGATTTCCACACATAAGAAAGTGATGAGGAAAATGTTAATAATGCAAATGAAATGTAAAAGTATGTGAGTATACATTTTATCAGAAAGTGGGTTATTAAACATTTCCCAGCATACCTTTGCCCCTCTTCCAAGACAACCAGTCTCAACCTTGTCTGAATGACTATTCTACAAGTCAATGATGCTTTTTTAAGGAAAAAAAAAACTTCTTATTAAAGTAATATAAACCATTGCTTTCTAGTTATTATCTTAATAGATTTCCCCCTCCCCAGCTCAACCCTTTACCTTGAGGAACGTCAGACAGTCTTGGTTCTCACTTTTGTCCTTATCTCTCAAATCAAAGTTGTAAAGAGCCCGACAGAGTGGGGGAGGTTGTGGAAGCTGCTTGATGACCTCCACTGAGCTGGTGGGGAAGATTCCACTGATGCCATTGATTTCTCCCTGGTACCAGTTCTCATCAAGCTGTCTTCGAAGGAGGATAATATCTCCCTTGTTGAACCTCAGGTCACTTGGGTTCTGCCCTCTGTAATTGCATAGGGCTTTTGCTCTTGGCACCTGTGAGTAGACAAAGCAGAAAATTCTTTATCTGACTTACCCCCAAAAAAGAGAGGTAGCATGGTGAGATGACATGCACTTTGACCTAACAATGGTCTAGCCTTGACTGACTTCAACTGACTGTGTGACCTTGGGTAAGTCACATAACTCCCCATGTCAGTTTTCCCTATCACTAAAGCACAGGTAATTATATGAGTTTATCTTCCTCACAGATTGCTATGGGGAAGAACTGAAATAGTAAATATAGAAGTACTTTGAAAAAATATGTAGTACTATAGGAATTCTATTATTTTGTTGTTGGTTTGTTTTTCTGCATGCATAACTTTTAACCAATGTCAACTGGTCATCACTCAAAATAATTCATCAATTCTGTCACAATTTTTTTAAACTGATTTTTTTTCCTTATTGAGAGATATTAAGCTCCCAATATAGCTTAAAGACTTTTTGGGCTTTTCTAAGGTGCTTGGTTCTTCTTCAGAAGCTAAGGTCGGGTTGGGCTGAATCCTCACTTCAGCCAGCCAACACCCCTACAAACAAGTTTCTCCTTATCCATCTCCTGAAATGGCCATCACCAAGCTCACTTGGATCTCTCTGCCCTCATCCTTCATGATGATGAGGCTCCAGTCATGGAGGATAAAATCAATGCCCTCATTAAAGCAGCAGGTGTAAATGTTGAGCCATTCTAGCCTGGATTATTTGCAAAGGCCCTGTCCAATGTCAACATTGCAAGTCTCATCTGCAATGTAGGAGCTGGTTGGACCTTTCTCCAGTAGCTGATGGTGCTGCCCCTGCTGGAGAGGCTGCTCCTGTTAGCACAGTTGCCCCAGTTAAGGAGAAGCAGAAAGAGGAAGCAAAAAAAAAAAAAAAAAGGAGAATTTGAGGAGTCTGATAATGACATGGGCTTTGGTCTGGTTGACTAAATATTTTCTGTAATATTAAATAAAAAGCTTAACTTAAAAAAAAAAGACTTTTTGGCTAAGTTTGACAACCCAAATGGAGTTTCATAGAGATCCCTCCAGTGTAATGGATAAATTCATTTTGTTTTAAGTTATCTTTCTTATTTTATTTCTATTTTCCTGAGATGATGAAATAGTCTGATTTCATGCCAGGTATCCTGGCTGCTCATGAGAGAAATGCTGAAGGTACTGACCGAACTCTTCCAAGGATCTCATGAATCCATCATAATTATTTCAAAAGGAATTTTGAACAACCCTCTGTGGCTTAGGGATATACAAAAACTTGAAAATTCACTTTGCAGATTGGATTAAGTAGTTGCATCTTTCTATCAAGCAAGCCCCAGGAGAGAGAGTGACAGCTAGAGCCCAGGGAAAGAGCAAAGGAGCTGGGAACAGAGGGAGTGGAAGGGGGCAGGGAATCCAAGAGAGTAAACCATGTAGAGCAGGTTCTGCCATCTATGCAGGCAGCCAGCTATGCTGGGAAGTCCTTCCTTATCCAGAAAAGCTGCGGACAAAAGCAGGGGATTTTCAAGGGCTGAGGCAAATCTGCTAGTTACAGAAGGGAATAACAATTGTTAAATGAGCTGCTGTAAAATCATCACTTTAGAAGCGGCCCTGTACAGCTTTGTGTCTCTAGTATTCAACATTCATCCATTCACTCACTAATTCGTTCATTCAGCAAACATTTATTCATAAGCCTCTACTATGTATGGGCAGCTATACGGTTCAGTGGATAGAGCGCTGGGCCTGGAGTTAGGAAGACCTGAGTTCAAACCCAGCCTCAGACACTTAGTAGCTGTGTGACCCTGGGCAATTCACTTCACCTCTGTTTGCCACTGGAGAAGGAAATGGCAAGTCATTCCATTATCTTTGTCAAGAAAACCCCATGGCCAGTATTGTTGTGCTATGGTCAATGAAGAGTCAGACACAACTGAACAACAATATGTGGATTGTCAATTTGGTGTGGGGGAAGATAGGAGTTAGGACACAGCACAGTCCCTGCCCTTGGAACTTACCATCTAGTAGGGAGATAAGACAAGCATAAATAACTTTAATAGATATTATCCAATAAGTACACAGGAGGAGTGCAGAGCAAAATGCTTTATGAAATCTGAGAAGTAAGGTTGCAGCTGATGTGGCAATCAGGTTAATCTGAACAAAAGAGGAAGGTTTTTTCCTTTAGTCATTTGTCCCAAGGCTGGCCTAGAAGCTGATGAAGGCTGTTGCTCATAGTAGAGAGAATGTTAGCCTGGGAGTCACAGGATAATAAATCTGGATCTGGAAGAAACCTTAGAGATCAAGTCCAACCCCCTTACTTTACAGAGGAGGAAAATGAGGCTGAGAGAGGAGCAGACTTGACCAAGGTCACATGGAAGGCCTTGATTCAAATCCTGCCCCAGACACTTACTTGCTTATGTGTTAGCATGTCACTTTACCTCTTTCAGACTTGGTTTCCTCATCTGTAAAATGGGGGTAATAATACCAGTCCTATCTATCTCACAGGTTGTTGCAGAACCTCCGATGAGATAATGATACAAGGAGCTAGTATTTATATAGTGCTTTACGACGACCACCGAGATCTACACATTATCTCCTTTAATAATAGAAATATCTATGATACGACTTAGAGATACTAGTTAGTATCATCTACCACCTTAGGGGTACTTAGTCAAAAAGGAATCACAAAGTAGGTGCTTAATAAATGCATATTGAATTAACTACCCAGCTGCAATTGGCCCACTCCCACCCAAATCACAATGCCAGAATGGAGTTTTAAAAGCATGTGGGGGAAAGCCAGGGAGCCTCTTTCCCTTTCCCATTCTGAAAATGATGGCAAGTGCAGGTGGCGCATATGGTTTAATGACTGCTGAGCAATTACACCCCCAACTCAAATTTCAGAAAATGTTTAAGATTCTTTGAAGACACTTGAACTTTGAAATCCCCAGGTAGAATTAATAGCAATACCACCTCCAACTGCAGCTGCCACCTCCTCTTCTCTCCCACTCCCCTCAGTATGGAGTTGGGCTAAATGAATTTCTGGTTGCTATTTTTAATGTGAAAATCCTATTCATTGGCTCAAGCATCATTCTGGGCAGTCTCTCCCCTGGGCCACTCAAGCCCATCCTCGTTCTTGCAATGATGCTTTCTTTCTCAGGCTGCAGAAAGAAATAAGGGCATGAAACGAAAGCCACTTAACATGGCTTTTCATCACAAACTTCATCCAGGGCTGTGCCTTGTAATGGAAATGCATCTCTGGAGCCTTGACAATTTGTTCTCCTTGCAGCTGAGACTATTAGCATGAATTATTTAACTCCAAGGCCCTTGAATAAAAGTTAAGCACCTGAAGAGACTCAGATGGCTAATTCCACCCCATCCTAAATGGTTTCCCTAGGGGAAATGGCTCAAAGACCCCAATAAAATATCACCTGATGTATTGTTTGTAACTCTTTTTTATCGTCTGTAATTGTTTTCTTTCCCTACTACCGAGAAGCTTCCAGTCACCAAATTGCCTTCTCGCTATTCTTCACACATGGAGGCTGTCCAAATTGAAGTTTAATGTGTGTCTCAAATGGAGGTGGCATTCCATGCTGAGGCCACAACCGGTAATGATTTAGTTCAGGGGCTCCTGGTCCCTACCTAATTTGCTCACCTGGAAAGGATGAGGAGGTGTCAGCGAGGATGGTACACTTGGTATTCTCTTGCCCTCTTTTAGAGTGATGGCAGGACTATGGGTATGGATATTACATATGATATCAGACATGGTTAATATTTTGGTTGGTTTTTCTGAGCTACTTTTTTCTTTTTTGATCTTTGTTACAAGGGATGGCTCACTGGGTAAGGGAGGGGAGAGGGATACATTCAAAAAGAAAGGTGATGTAAAAATAAAACATTAAGAAGAAAATAATGTTGATGAATGCACAGAAACAACCACCCATGCCTCTTCATATAGAAAAGATGCCCCCAATTCCTGGTGCAGTATTCCCACTGGGAATGCCTTGAATTATTAACTTGGTGATTATTGTTGTTCAGTTATTTTCGACTCTTCAAGACCCTGTGGGGCCACACGACACCAACACTGTCCGTGGGTTTTTCTTGACAAAGATACTTGAGTTGTTTGCCATTTCCTTCTCCAGTGGATTAAGGCAAACAGAGGTAAAGTGACTTGCTCAGGGTGACACAGCTAGTAAGTGTCTGATGCTGGGTTTGAACTCAGGTCTTCCGGACTCCAGGCCCAGCATTCTATCCAGCATTCTACCTGCTGAACCACTTCACCTGGCTGCCTTATTAACTTGGTACACCAACCAAAGAAGACAAACAAAGTCCATGTGGAAAGGTAAGCTATTAAAAAAAAATAGTGTGTAAGAAATACAAGAAATTTAGACTGTTAGTTGATTACCACTGTATATGTTACATTCATACCTCTCCCCTCAGAATGCAAATTCTTTGAAGGCTGAAACTGTCTTTTATTTTCTCACTGTATCCCCAGTGCCTAGCTTAGTGCCATGCAATTTTTCTTCAACCTAGACCTGAGATTTTATTGATGGAGAGATCTCCTGGCTAGGAAAGCCTCTCTATTAATGCAAATCAGTCATTGTTCTGCAACTTAGAGTCACAGAGAGCTGCCTGAGGGTCAAACAGCGTGTATGAGTCAGACAAGACCGTAGGTAGTCCTGACTTCAAGGCAGCCTCTCCACTCTTCTAGTGTTACTTCTCACCACAGGGGTTTCTGCAGAGTGTGCGTGTGATCAACGGCAATTGTTGCGTGGCTCTGAGAAGAGGCCCAGCCAGGCCTGTCTGGAATTCAGCAAAAATGGTGGCTTAGCCATCCGTATTAGGATCAGAGATCACACAATTTTAGGATTGGAAGGGACCATAGAGGCCATCTAGTTTGACCTCCCCCCAGTTTTAAAGATGGGGAAACTGAGGTCCAGAGAGGTTGAGCGACTTGCCGATGGCTGTACAAATAGTAAGTTGTGGAGTCAGGATTTAAACCTAAATCCTTGGGTAGCTAGATGGTGTAATGAATAGAGCCCTGGGCTTGGAATCAGGAAGATTCATCTTAGCCCTGTTTGCCTCAGTTTCCTTGTCTGTAAAATGAGTCAGACAAGGAAATGGCAAACTATTTCAGTATTTTTGCCAAGAAACCCCCAAATGGGGTCATGAAGAGTCAGACATGATGGAAAGGACCACACAACAACAACCACCTCCAGCTCCAAACCTAGCATTTATCCCGTTATACCAAACTGCCCCCCAAGCTAGTTTTCAATTTGGAAGAGTAGAAAAGCCATACATTGCTGGAAGGGAGAGAAGGAGATGGGTAGGTGAAGTAAATGTAAAAATATAGCCCCTTTGGCACAGGGAGAGAGGCCTGATCCCTATTGAGAGCCTGGCTTGACAATGAACATAGATGAGGTCTTCATAATACCAATAATAACAATCATAACAATGGCTAGCATTTATACTGAGCTTTAAGACTTGCAAAGCACTTTACAAATATTATTTCCTTTCACCCTAAAAACAACCCTGGGGGATATATGCTACAATTGTCCCCATTTTACAGATGAGAAAATTAAGGCACAGACTAAATGACTTCCCCAAGGTCCCACAGCTAGGATGTAGATCTGAGACTGGATTTAAACTCAAGTCTTCTTGACTCCAGGTTCAGTCTTCTATTCCCACTGCCCTGCCTAGCTGCCTCTTCATTATTTACTTATTTCCTAGCACCTTAAGGAACACTTAAAGGAAAAGGATGGCTTGATTTTCTCACCTTCTGGTCAAAGTAAGACCAAAGCTAGTGTTCTCAATCAACCGATTACCTCTTGAGTTTGCATACGTGTGGCCAGAAGATAAATTTGTGAAGGAACTAATTCTTTTCTTTTCTTTTTCCCCCTAAAAAACATCTAGAAATATTGGAAGATGGCTCTCCATAGTCTACATTCAAGCCAAACTGGCCATTTTTTTTTTCAACTTAGCATTCCATCCTCTCTGCCTTTAATGGACTGTTCCCATTTCATCCCCCATCTCTATGCCTTTCATGGACCATCCCCAGGCCTGGTATTCCTTCCTTCCTCACTACTTTGTCTTAGACTATTCAGCTTCCTTTAAGGATCACTTGAAACAAGTTCTATGGAAAACCTTTCCTTAATAGGGTTCCCTCTCCTCAAATTACTGTGTGGCTGTTTCAATGTTGTGTTCACCCCGAAGAATGGAAGCTCCCTGGGGACAGAATTTGGGGGAGGGGCTTTGACTTTGACTCCTCAGCTTCTAGCATAATGACCTACAAATAGGCACTTACTAAATTCTTGTTGGATTATATGAGAAAAGAATGCACAAATGGTGAAGAAAAAAGACTAGAGAAAACCAATAGGGTCAGATGCTCTGTCCTGGGGACATCATTTTTACAAGGAACTGAAGAAAGAAGAGCAACACAGTCTCCATTACCATTTCACTTTACTGAGAGGAAACTGAGGTAAACCATTACACAACTACTACACAACAACACAACAAATTACTACACAACTTAGACTACTGAGTGACTCTGCCGCTCGTTTTGACAGTCATATTAGAATAGACTTGTCAGTGGAGTCATTAGTCTTAAAGTTGCAGGAAAGCATTGAGTAAGCTGATGCCAATGGTATGTTTGAAAGTGCTGATGGCCCAGCCCAGGCTGCGTGTGTTTCCCTATTTTTTTTTGCCAAGAAAGGATGGGAGCTGGGAAGTGATAGTGCTCACTTAACACATCCAAGCTGAGCTGGTTACTCTAGTGAATCCCAAACTTCCTGCAGCAATAAACCTCTCAGAGGCTCTGGTTACCATGGCTATTTAAGTAACCCATGGCTATTAAAGAGGCAGTGTGGAGCAGTGGATAGAGAGTTGGCCCAGAAGGCAGGAAGATGTAGGTTTAACTCCTGTTTCTGACACACACTGGCTGTACGACCCTAAGCAAATCATTCAAGCTCTCAATGCTCTAGGCAATTCTCTGACTCTAAATTGCTGAGAAAGTGCTGACTTGCACTGATAAAAGGAATTTCCTCACTCTAAATCATTTTGGGGACATAGGGTATCCCAAAAATCTTAGCATACCTTTATGATCTAACAGCTTAAATCTGTACCAAGACTTTTTCAACACTGTGTATATGTAATTTCCTAACAATGAAATCTGAACTTCAGTCCCTGTCTGTAAAGCACTTGATAGTGGAAATTCCTGCATCTGAAGTATAGATATGAGATTAATTATCAGTGGAATCTCTGATATCCTCTACTCCTTTCTTTTTCCTATAAAGAGTTTTACATTTCAAGGGTGCTCAGGAGATTCAATGACTTTTCCTAATGCCTAATATCAATTTCTCTCTATGCTGTGCTTTGATTATACTAATGATAATAGTAATAACATTTATGTAGTGGTTTAAGGTCTCCAAAGCACTTTCCCATTCGTTGTCTCATTTGATCATCACAACTCTATGAAATAGGAGCAGTGATTATCATTCTCCTCCCCACCACTATTTTACAGATATGGAAAATAAGGATCAAGAAGGTCAAGTAATTTGCCCAGGATCACATGCCCTGAACTAGTTTATTATTTTGACATTGAGGTCAGCCTGGTAGATAATTGACTTGAAGTTGGCTGTGTCATGCAAGAGATGATCATTTTGTTGAACCATTTTGTTCAACTTACTTTGGGTAAGTAATGTAGATAGCAGCAAGTTAAGTGAAAAAGTTTAGGTTTGACTCAGTTGCCATAGTGGGGGGTGAGGTAAGGGCACACATTTGGTTTGCTCTCCATGTGGTTCCTCTGAGTTTAGTAGCTTAAAAAGCACATTGTTCTGGGCAGGTGTTACTTTCCTCCACCCTTTGCATCATCTACAGGCACAGATTCTATCCATAGATTCATCACCTACTCTGGCCTTTCCCAATCACTGAGATGTAACACAACTTACAGGCTGAAGCTATTTTCTTTGGTCTCTCGTCCCTCTTTAGCCTCTTGTCTTCCTCTTACATTGGTCCTGCTTTTCTCTCTTCCCTAGTGCATACCATGTTATCACTCTGTGTCAGTGGGCAAAGTCTCTGCTTCCCCTGCAAGCCCAAGCATCTTTCCAAACGCATAAGGATATTGTTGCCTGACAGAGATAAGGAGGCACAAACAGACTATGGTTATAGAGAAGAAACTGCTCAGGGCCAAAGTAGCCCCCTTTGGCTCACCAGTCAGTTCTTTTTTTTAATCTGTTTTCTCCAAACTTTTCCCCAGGGTGCCTTCCTCATCTTCCATTCACATCAGAATAACCTCTGAAATGGGATAGGAATTGAAGGCGTGGAAATCTTTAACAGAGCACATTGTAACCCCTTTGTGAGCCAAAGCCCTGACTTCTCTCTCTCTTTCTCTGCTCACTTCAAAGGGAGTCAGGTGGGCAGCAACATCTCCTAGGGGATGAGCAGATGGTACGTGGGTGGCCTGACTAACAATGGGTAAGGAATACCTCACCCAGGTTGGTTGGGAGCTGAACTACTGTGAAGCACCGCTGATGCTCTCCAATTTTTCCAACTTCAACGGAAGTCTAACCAATAGGCAGGGCATTTTGTAAATGATACCCTCTTCTGTACATTTGGCATAAGAAACTAAGTCAAAACTACCATGCAGAGTGAGGAAAGACAAAAGTAAAATGTCTCCTTCAGGCTGCAAAACATCTCTGATTACATATAGGCAAACCTCTTTCCATAACCTTCTTCTCCCTCTTCCAATTATTTGGAAGCTGCTTTTTTCCCCTGGAAAAAATAGTGAACAATGTTGGTAGATGAGTGGGGGAAACTAGGAGTGAGGGTCAATTTCTGAATGTGGGGAAACAGCTGTCTCTAGAGCCACAGGTTACATGGCAGAGAGAAAGACCAGATACAAAGCTCTATCTTCAGTATGGCAAAGTTATCTGACAAGTTAAGATTTTCTACTGCCTGCTTTGTTCCTTCAAATAAGCAAAGTTATGTACATGCTCTCTTAAATGAAGGTAGGTGCATAATCAAGCAATCCATCAACACACATTTATTAAACACTTACTATGTGTCAGGCACTATGAGTGGTGCTAGGGATAGAAAGACAAAAATGAAATGTCTGCTCTCAAGGAGTTTACATTCTATCCAACACAGTTCAAGTGGCTACCTTGGTGAGATGGCAACAGTAATAATATCTGACATTTGTATAGTCCTTCTAAATCTTATTCCATTTGACCCTTATGAAAGGTCTCTAAGGTAGGCAGTATGGCTATTAGGACAGCATTTTACAGGCTAGGAAATGGAGGCACCAAGAAATTAAATGACTCATCCAAATTCATTTAGTTGCTAAGTACCAGAGCTGGAATTTGAACCCACATCTGGCTGACTCCAAATCTACTGCAGTTTCCATTTTATCACAACTGCCATCAAAAACCGAGGGAGGGCATCACATTTGCCTCACTGTCTACCAGAAGACAGAGGTCATTTCCATTGCAAGGGCTTATGTTTAGAAGGCTTTAAAACAACATTAAAAGACTTGAAGCATCACCACTGGGACAGAGACGAACCCAAAAAAAACTTATGAGTTTCTCTTTAAAATCCACTCAGCTGTAAAAACTTGAAGGGACCTGTCAGACTCTGTACTACTTTCTGACCTAGCTCAGGAGCCATGAGGAGGAAGAGAAGGAGAAGGGGGAGGAGGAGGAAAAAGAAAAGGAAGAAGAGAAGCAGGAAATGAAGGAAGAGAAAGGAGGAGGAGAAAAAATGATAAGGAGAAGGAAGAGGAGGAGGAAGAGATAAATTTATGGTGACATAACACTCAAAAGATTCATAAAACAGTTTCCTCACAAAAGCAGTGTGGAGTAGGCAGTAAAAGTATTATTATTCTCATTTAACAGAGGAAACTGAGGTACAGAGCAATTAAGTGGCTTGTTCATGGTCTCATAGCTCCCAAGTGTCAAGAGTCAGAACACAAATTCAGGTCTACAGATTCTCAAACCAGAGCTATTTCCTTTATGTTTCTCATAGTAATTAGAACTCAAAGTTTTATAATGCTTCAGTATTTACAAAAGTATTTTCTTTATAGCAAGAATTCTTAACTTTTTTGTGTCCTGGGTCCCCTCTGGTGAGCTGGTGAAGCTTTTGGATCCTCTTTTCAGAATAATGTTTTTAAATGCATAAAATAAAATACAGAGGATTTCAAGGAAACCAATTATACTGAAATAAAATTATCAGAATATTAAAAAAAAAGTTCACAGATCCCAGGTTAAGAACCTGGATTTTGTGGCAACCCTGTGCAAAAGGCAATAAAAGTATTATTAGCCCCAATTTGTAGGTGAGAAACCAAGAGGCTCCAAGAAGGAAAATGACTTGTCCTTAGTCACATATTGAGTAAATGTCTGATCTGGGATCTGAACCATGGATTTTTGAAGTCAGAGAATCTGGATTCAGATCCTGACACTGCTACTTACTGTGTGACCCTAGGCAAGTAATTCTGCCTCTCTGGGTCTCAATTTTTTCTCTATTAAATGAAGTTAGGGGGAGATGGACTAGAATTCAGGGGTGGAGAACCTGTGGCCCTCTAGGTCCTCAAGGGCAGCTCTTTCACTGAATTCAAGACCACATGTAGCCTCAAGGCTGCTGGTCCCCACTCCTGGACTAGATGATCTCTAAGGTTTCTTCCAGCTCTAACTTTTTTTTTCTTTTTTTAATTTCATCTTTCGAAAAATACAACTATATTGACATGGTTTTCTTTTTATAATACCTTCATCTCCCCCAGTTCTACAAAGAAGGGATGGAGGTCCAGTTGTAAAGCTATCATTCTGTGAGACAGATTTCAGTTCCAGGGCCTTTTGTACCACACCACATGTGTTCTCCTGAGGAGCAAATTCAGAACCCAGGTCCTGTCTGTAGTTAACCAAACCCAAGAAAATGCAGGTCAATAATATTCCAAAATTATACATTCTCAGCATAGCAACTAGAGAAGCTGTTGAGGCTTCAAAATCTTTAGCTAAGCCATGACAGACAAACCAACATAACAAACATAACCCCGTTTCTAGGATATAATTCCCAAATTTCCTTTGTTTTTTTGTTTGTTTGTTTTGCTTTTTGGTGAGGCAATCAGGGTTAAGTGACTTGCCTAGGGTTACACAGTTAGTAAGTGTTAAGTGTCTGAGGCCGGATTTGAACTCAGGTCCTCCTGACTCGAAGGCCAGAGCTCTATCCACCGTGCCACCTAGCTGCCCCTCAAATTTCCTGTTTGCTATTTCTCCAGCAATGAGAATTGTAAAGACATGACACCCACCAATGAGCATAAGGACCTTTTCTAAGTCACTCTTAAAAACAGTCCCTCTCAAAAACTTTTAGCTTGGGTAAAAAATATACCTTCCAAAGCCTTTAATTTTAAAAAGTTAAAAATTTTTATTGACATCTTTTGTTTTGACATCACCTTCATTTGGGAATATATCCCTCTTATCTTTCCTACCAAGCAAACTATCTCTTGTTGTAGTGATAATAATAACAATAACTAGAATTTATATAGCATTTTAAGATTTTTCAAAGCACTTTGCAAATATCTCATTTTATTCTCACCACAACCTTGAGAGGTAGGTGGTATTTTTATCATTCACACACGAGGAAACTGGGATGGACAGAAGTTACATGACTTGCCTAGGGTCAGACAGCTAATAAATGATTGAGACTGGATATGAACTCAGGTCTTCCTAACTTTAGGGGCAGGTAGGTGATACAATGGATAGAGAACCGGGCCTTGAGTCAGGAAGATCTGAATTCATATTTGGCCTCAGACACTGACTAGCTGTGTGACCCTGGGCAAGTCATTTAATCCATATTTACCTCAGTTCCTCCTCTGTAAAATGGGGACACACTTGAAAAGGAAATCATAAACCACTCCATTATCTTTTCCAAGAAAATTCCAAATGGGATCACAAAGAGTCAGCCACGACTGAACAAGTACAACAATAATAGCTTCCTGGCTTTAGGTCCAGTGCTCCATCCACTGTATCACTCAGACAAAGAGAAAGGGATAAAATTGGTTATCTACCAAGTCTGACAATATAGACAATGTTCCTGTTCTATAGTTTCTCACTTTGGAAAAAAAAAGGAAAGGGATAAATTTTCTTCTCCTGTTTTCAGACTTAAGCTTGAGCATCATCATTATACAACATTCTGGTTTTGTTGTTGTTCTCTCTATTTAAATCATTGTGGTCATTGGATATATATTGTTTTCTTGGCTCTGCTTGCATCACTTTGTATCAGTTCACATCATTCTTCCTATGCTTCTCTCTACTCATCATATTCTTTACTGCTTACTGTGCTATAATAGTCCATTACATTCCTGTGCTATAATGTGTTTAGCCATTCTCTAATAATGAGCATCTACTTTATTTCTTTGTTACCACAAGGAATGCTACTGTAAACATCATGCTGTATAGAGGATCTCTTTATCTCTCAGTATATCTTAGCTGCAGAATCTTTGGATCAAAGGGTAAGGGCATTTTATAGTCACTTTCCTAATATACTTAAATTTTTTAAGATTTTATTTTTCTCCCAATTATGTGTAAAAACAATTTTTACATTTGTTTTTTACAATTTTGAATTCCAAATTCTTCCCCACCTTCTTTTCCCTCCCCCCTCATTGAGAAGGCAAGCAATTTGATAAAAGTTATACATGTGCAGTCATACAAAATATATTTCCATATTAATCATGTTGTGAAAGAAAACAGACAAAAAGAAAAGAAAAATAAAGTAAAAAAAAATCCAGTATGCTTTTAACTTCATATTCTATCAGTTCGTTCTTTGGAGGTAGGATAGCATTTTTCATCATAAGTCCTTAAGAACTGTCTCGGATCTTTGTATTGCTGAAAATAGCTAAGTCATTCACAATTGATCATTGTACAATATTGCTGTTACTGTGTACAATATTCTCCTGGTTCTGCTCACTTCACTTTGTACCAATTCATATAGGTCTTTCCAAGTTTTTCTGAAAGTATCCTGCTTATCATTTCTTATAGCACAATAGTATTCCATCACAGTCATATACAACAATTTGTCTAGCCATTCCCCAACTGATAGGCATCACCTCAATTTCCAATTCTTTGCCAATACAAAAAGAGCTTCTATGAATATTTTTGTACATATAGATTCTTTTCCTTTTCCTTTTTTTTTTTTTGGATCTCTTTGGGATATAAACCTAGTAGTGGTATTGCTGGGTCAAAGGGTATGCAAGGTTTGGCTGCCCTTTGGGCATAGTTCCAAATTGCTTTCCAGAATGGTTGGATCAGTTCACAACTCTACCAAAAATGCATTGGTGTCCCAATTTTCCCACATCCCCTTCAACATTTGTCATTTTTCTTTTCTGTCATATTAACCAATCTGATAGATGTGAGATGGTACCTCAGAGTTGTTTCAATTTCCTAGCATACTTTTAAATTGCTTTCTAGAATGGTTAGACCAACTCACAGCTCTAGCAACAATATATTATGGTGACATATCTATCTACTCTGAGACTAACCTGAAGAAAATAATATTGCAGAAGGTTTCCCCCCCTTTTTAATGTCTCCATAAACATTTTTTTCATTCAATTATGTAGACACAGACATGAGGTGGGGGTAGGACAGAGAGAGAGTTAAGGACTTTCTTTTTCCATATTTTCAGAAGGGGGATGTATGTTAACACAAACTGAAGAGATTTCCCTTTCAGCACCTGCTGATTGGAGTGGCTCCAATCTCGTTTTAGTGTGTATTTGCTGTCATTGAAACTTGTTGGCATGCCTGTGCAATTTCTCTTACAGCAGTTGGGGATGGATCAGATCCCTAATTTAGCAAGATAGTACACACTTTCCTCCTCCTAGCAGCCCTAGTTTTTTTCTCTCATTCTTCGGGTGCTGCTTTGATGGGCTTTTCTCACTTTTGTTACGTTGGATGCAAGTGTCAATGCTTGTAAATCCTGCAGAAAGTTTTCTATGGTATTGCTGTGAGTGAGGCTTCCTTGGTTATTGCTGTCCTGGGTTCCTTCTCTTATTGGTGAAATGCTCTCACTCTGTCACTTTTCCCTTCAGGCATGCCCTTCCTTATACTTCTCTGTACATATCCAGCAGGCACCACTGTGTAAAGGTGCACCCTCATCTTCTAAGCAGGAACTGCTTCTGCAAATAGATGCTTTGGGATCAGTTTGATCCAGTCACTAACCAGGGGTGGGGAACCTGCAGCCTTGAGGCCACATGTGGTCCTCTAGGTCCTCAAGTGCAGCCCTTTGAGTGAATCCAAATGTGTTCTTTATTCTGTGAAATTTGGATTCAGTCTAAGGGCCGAACTTGAGGACTTAGAGGACCACATGTGGCCTCGAGGCTGCAGGTTCCTCACTTTTGCACTAAACCATCCCTTCTCCTCTTCTTGTCAATGACCTGATAAAAGAGCCCTGCTGGCTTGCAAGGGTAATTAGAACTTTGTTCCCTGTTGCTCTCTGTAGGTTTGTGTCTCCTTTCCCATACCCCATCCCCTTTCATGCCATGATGTTTCTATGTTTTGTTTTGTTTTGTTTTGAAATGATGAAATGATGAAATGATAGCCTCGGAAATGAGAAATGGAGGCGTTACAAAGACAGAAAAGATGACAATGACAGTGTGAGGACCCAAGAAACAGGAACACTTTAAGAGAAAGATGGGTTAACGTCCTTGATTTGGCATTTCCTAGCTATTCTGAGCTTCTACCCTATAGGTTAATGTAGAGATGACCTCCTTTTCTGAGGAGAAAGGAAAGGTGTGGGGAGTACACTGGGGACTTGCTGACCTTTTGTCACCTCAGTACCTCAGACACATAGGAGATGCTTCTCTGAGTTATCTAATTATATTCTGTAAACACAGAAGTCTGCCACATAAAACAAGCAGGATTAGAGTATGGCCAACAACAATTATTTTCCTTTCATTATTTGCATCTGTCTATTAAGTCAGATGAACTTGAGGGGGTTGAACTTTCCTTTAGTACATACAAGAAAAAAAGTTTAAATCAACAGAGTGACTGTCTAGAATACAGAATAGAAAGGACTCAGGGAAGGAAATTAAGGATGGTATTCTGTCTCCTTTGCCTATTTCTTCATAGACCATTCTTGATTATTCAGGGGTAGATAACCTAGTCTGTGATTATTCATGCCTTTAATTTTTTTTTCTCCGCCTTCCTCCTGCATCCTACTTTGGGGCCATTTAATGACCCACTAAGTAGTGGGCAGGAAGAAATTCAAGCTAGTCTGAGAAATTTTCTTGTGTGGGAAGAAGATAGAAAGTCATACAAAAGTTCCAAAAATCTGTGGATATCAATTAACCATGCTTTTTATCATTCTTTATTAGCATGATCTATAATCTCGATTTTTATTAGCATAGGAAACTCCTATCAAGGAAACTCTCTTTACCAATGCAGATTGGTACCTGCTCTACAACTTAGAGTTTTGGAGACTTGTCTCCAAGATAATAATAATAATAATAGTGTAAAATTGGTCCAGGGCTGATATTCATCACATGACCGAAATGCATCTGTTTATACTGAGTTTACATGTATCATGATTGAATTTCACTTGTGGCTGTGGCTTACTTGAGTCTTTTTTAGTCTTGAAGATAAAGGGGATAACAACAGAAGCCAAGAAGCAAGATTCTAGATTTTAAGAATTCCGTAGAAATCTATAAAAGAACAGACTTTGTGTTTCTAATATTTCTTGCACACTGAAATACAAACCAATTCTTGGTGTTCTTTTCCTTCCCCTTGGCTTCCATTCAGCCCTGGACCCCATCCAACAAGTCTGAGCCTACCATCATAAAAAGCAGGAGGCAAATGAGAAAGGGAAGCAGTTCAAAGTCTTTCTTTATGGCTGGCAGAATTCTGCACTATAATTATGTTAAATGAACTAGTTATAACTTCTCTCTTATTGACATTGTATTATTATGGGATTGTACACATAGGTTTGCAGAATTCAATGACCAAACTTAAGGGCTCTTGGACATTCCTTGCCTTTTTTCCAGGCCCCTCTACCCTGCTCTTCACCAGCTCCCTGCCTGCCCCCCCCCGACCCCTCCCAGTAACATAAAACAAAACTAATAAACAAACATGCAAAAAAAATTTCAGGAAGGAAGAAAGATGAGATCAGCCCCTAACCAATGTTCCTAGTCCATCCAGAGTGGCTTATTGAAATGGTCTCTTCCAGAAATACAATTTGTCCAATTTAGTGTTCTCACTTGAATGCCCCTTATTGCTTACAAAGAGCTGCCACCTAAATGATGAAAAAGATGAAAGGACAAGGGTAGATTTCTATGACCACAAGGTCATTATAAGAATCCAAATAGTATTCTGGGAGTAAGCAGCAGAAGGCAGTGATGTGGGTTTGGCCCTATAAGCTGTTTCTAAGTTAGCACATGTCCTATTTTCTTCTTAACTTGTCTTGCCTTAAACAGTTTTCTATGAATAAACCTTTGCCAGTGACTCTGAAGAAAGCAGACAAGATTTACTAAAGTAATACTAAAAGCATCTTTTTCTTTATATCTTAGTTTTAGGAGTAGGAGAGGAAGTCAAGTTATTTGCTAGAATCTTAAATCAGGGTTTTAGAGCACAAAGTTCTTTTTCAGAGGACGTGGTTTAACCTGTAGATAATATGAATCTATATAATAACAAAACAAGATAGAATTCCACTTCATGTGCATTGACAGCCTTCCAGTAGTGATCTTAGTTGTACAAATAAGTTCATAGATATCCATGATCAAATTTTTCATCTATCTGAAAAATCTTCTCTGGCTCTTAGAATATTTTTATGTTATATTTATATATATATACATACACACATACACACACACACATTTTTTTTTTCATCTACTTGTTCTTCACTCCTAACTTAGTTCAGGGGCTCTTGGCCTTATTTTTTGTCATATTCCCTTCTTTGGTAAAACCTATGGATCTTTCTCAGAATGTTTTTAAATAATTAAAGAAAATGTAAAATTTCAGTTAGAGGTTATTGAAAATAAGGATATAAATTTTTTTTCCACCCAAGTTCACAAACCCCAAGTTAAGAACCCCAACCTTGGTTTCTCTTGGCATTCATTTCTAGTGCTCTGCACATACAATAATAGTTAACATTTGTATAGCACTTACTGTGCCAAGCACTTTACAATTTTTATCTCATTTGATCCTCAACAACTCTGGGACGTCCAGGCTATTATTACCCCCTTTTTCACAGATGGAAAGTGAAGCAAATAGGGGCTAAGTGACTTGCCCAGGGTCACACAGCTAGTAAGTACCTGAGGCCACATTTGAACTACGGTCTTTCTGAATCCAGGCCTGGGACTCTATCCACCATAACAACTAGCTGCCTACATCCTGAAGATGTCAAAGACAAACAAAATTTCCAAGAAAATTCTGAAAAAAAAAAAGGCAAAAGGATAACCAATATTCAAAGAAACACAGGATGTTAGTGCTAAAGGGAGTCATCTAAACTCACTATGTCATTTTATAGATGAGAAAATGGCAGAGCTAACACTTGAACCCAGGTTTCTTGATTCCAAGTTCAGTGTTCTTTTCACTCCACCTTGCTTCCCCCTTCCCCCAACCCAATTCCATTTTGGTCCATGACCTGATTTAATATAGGCTCACTGCCCTGGAAAGATGTTTACTGACAAGATCTAATCCCCTTCAATAAACTCCAAGGAATACATGATCAATTTTATCAGGAGATGTAGAATGCCTAAGGGAAAGTATTTTTACTTGCATTAAATTAATCAACAAGTATTTATTAAGCACCTACTATGGACTAGGCACTGTACCAGATAGACACTGGGAATACAAAGACAAAACAATCTGCCCTTAAGGTGCGGCAGCTAGGTGGCACAGTGGATAGAACACTGGGCTTGGAATCAGGAAGAACTGAGTTCAAATCCAACCTTGGACAATTCCTAGCAGTGTGACCTTAGACAAGTCATTTAACCTCCATTTGCCACTGGAGAAGGAAACAGCAAACTACTTCAATATCTCTGTCATGGATATGACTGAACAACTAGAAGTTTGTAAGGATTTAATATTCTATGCTCTTGTATAATGCGATATAAAATATATGCACATTAAATACAGGTAATTGGGGGGGTTGGGAGTCATTAGCATTAAAGTTCCATTTACATTTGAGACATCATTGGACTAGGAGGACATAGTAGAAACACTTAGAGCTAGAAGAGGCCTTAGAGAACACTTAATGCATACTCTTATTTTACAGAGGAAGAAACTGAGAACTAGAAAGGCCAAGGGCCCTGCCATATATATCACACAGCTAGAGTGTATGAGAACTAGGTTTTACAACTAGCTCCTAGAACTCAAAATCCAGGGCCCTTTTCCCTATACCATACTGCCACCTAAGAAAGGTTTGGGGAAGGAATATGGTCAGGGGATGTCCTGTCCTGTATGAGGTATTTTTTGAACAAATGGAACCTCTTATTTCCACCCAGATTAAAGAAAGGTTCTGCAGTCATCGCCAGTCATTTTGACCTATGTCTTGCCACTGCATTCCGATGACTCTGGAGGAGACAGTGAGGCTGATGACTTTGCACAACTGTGCCTCACTTAAATCCAATTCACTTGCAAGTCAAGACATTATCCTCCTGATGTCATTGGTCTGTGTGAGAACGAAGTACAAACAACAGAGGAAGGTTTCAACCAGAATGGATCCACCAGACCAATACTGCCTTTATAGAGAGCATTCCACTATGGGTTTGTAATATGCTAATTGCTACTTAGAATTTCATGTAAATGAAGTTTCAGTAGCAAGGAGGGAGTCAGGATCTTTAGTCTAGTTTTAAGGCAATTGCAATTCCTTTGCCTTCCCTCTCTCCCTCCCCACCCCCATACTGGGGGTCTATATTATATTCGTCTATATATTTGTCATGGCAGAGCCAATGACTGTGTCTGTGTAAATGTGAGTAAATTGGGTGGGAATGAAAGAATCACCAGGCCCAATATCTTAGGTACGCAGAAATACAGGTATGTGTAAGTAACTTGGTCCGAGAAGGTAAATTGGCAATTAAGAAAAAGAAATGAACAGAATGTTCTAATCCTGGTTTTAATTTCCCTGCTCTCTATGGACTAGGCTAATATTCTATTATCCTAGAACCTTTTCTGTGTTTCTATTTATTCACTGAATAATCAGTAAATACTTTAAGACGACAGTGATGCAGTTAATAATGATGATGATGATGGTGATATGATGATTGATAAAATGATCTCTAGACTGGGTTTTAAGTTACTCAACTCAGAGCAGGACCACTTCCTTCTCAGATCTCACATATCACTTTTTAAAAAAATACTTCTTTAATGTCTTTTTTTGGGTACCAGATCTGTGATTTCACTGGCAGAGGGAACTGCCAATGGGGAAGATCTCCCTACCAACGTAGGTTTGCTCCTTTTCCGTAAGTTACCATTTTAGAGAGTTGTCTGGGACATTGAGAAATTGAATAGTTTGCCCATGGTTACGGAGTCAGTTTGTGTCAGACTTAAGACTTGAATCCAAGACAACCTGACTCCAAAGCTAACTCTCTAGTCACAATGCTACAATTTATTTGAAGTGTATTTACTATAAAATATTCTTCTATATTATGATTATGTGTGTATTTATCTTACCCGTCTATTAGATTACAAGCTTCATAAAAGCAGGAACTATGTCTTATCAAAACTCCATCCTCTCTTTCCCAGTTTCCTCTGTCTCTCCAGTGTTCTGTTTAATAAATATTTATTGAATTTGCATTTGAAAGAATACTAGGGGCAGCTAGGTGGCGCAGTAGATAGAACTTCAGCCTCGGAGTCAGGAGGACCTGAGTTCAAATCTGAACGCAGATACATGACACTTGCTAGCTGTGTGACACTGGGCAAGTCACTTAACCCTGACTGCCTCACCAAAAAGCAAAAAAAAAAAAAAATACTAGATGACAGCAAATGAAACAAGGGGGTATAACCAGTGGTCTGGCCTTCATGAAGATTAGGCATATAAGAAATAATTTAATCAACTAATCCAACAAGAGCTTACTGAATATCTACTTCAAATGCCGAGCATGTAGAATTTTCTTGATCCTCATATTGTATGATATATCATTGTGGACTGATCTCAATCTTTTTATCTCCCTCCTCAATTCCCCTCCCTCTCCCCCTCCCCCCAGTGTCTAGTATCTCTGCACACTAAGTTATGCAATTTCAGCAATGGAATGCACCTCAGAGACCATCTAATCCAGTGATTAGCTAAAAAAGAGTCTCCTCCATAACATATCTGAAAAGTAGTCATCCAACCTTCCACTGAAGACCTTAGGTAAGGGAAACACAACAACCTTTGGAGACAATCCATTATACTTTGGGACAATGCTAATGATAGCAAGCTTTTCCTTAAAACAATCCTAAATTTGCCTCTTTGCAACTTCCTCCTATTTTTCTGAGCTCTGAGACCAAGCAGAGTAACTGTCTTCCCTCTTTCATGTGACAGCTCTTCAAATACTTAAAAGACAGTCCTCAAGTCCCCATGGTTTCTTCTTCTCCAAGCTAAACAGTAAGCATCAAAAATATTTATTTACTCAACATAAAACGTGGACAGGTTTGCTAATTAACAGGAGGATCAGTGGTCTTGAAACTGAATTTGATTCCCTCATGCAACCCTGGACACCAGGAAAGGGGCCCGCGAAAGCTTCAATTTCTGAATTTGGATAGAATATTCTAGTGTTTGTATCTTGATGTGTGCCAAACCAAAGACAATGTGCAACTCTGGTGTTTGGCTAACTTGCTTTCCATTGATTTGAGGTGAAGGGTCTCAGATTTCCAAACAGTTCATTTTCCCAGCCCTTGATCTGAGTAATTTTATAGTCTTGGTGAGGAAGCATTGAGGCTGTCTGCAACTGTCCCTTTAAATAAAAGAAACTATCCAAACCAGGGAATAGTAAGAGCCTTCCAAGTTTGGGGGGAAAACAACATAAACACCCCCCCACCCCAGTTCTTTGTTTTCAGTATCAAGTGCCTAAAAAACGTGGTTTCTTAGGGATCAGCTCTGAATAGAACTTTCAAAGACATCCTGCCAAAGTGGGTGTTGGGAAATTGGGCTCCAGTGTCATTTGGAAAGGAGTGAGTAACCAGAAATAGAACAGGGACATTGTAAATGAGCCGTGAAAAACAGACCTAGGCCCAGGCCCAGATGTGCTAAGGTTTGGCAGAACACTGACAGACAGGGATGTTGCCCAGAAGAGCTGATCCCTCTCCAATGGGTTAGGTTGACTTAACCCATGATTTTGACCACAGCCCTGCTGTGCTTTTGTTTTGACCTCTACCAGGCTCAGGTGAATTGGCAAAGGGTTAAATAGGCTGTTATTCTACCTAAGGGGTCACTGTATTACAATGAACGATTCCCTTTGGATTTTCCAACTCAATAAGTTATGAATATATGAGTCTTCCTTAATGATCACCAGATTGTTTAGAACAACTATCCATTTGTCTGGAAATAGTCTTCTTCCTCATCATCCCTGCCAATTCCTATTGCTTATTTTCCCTTTCATTTTTAACCTTTTCACCATTTATTTTTTTTGCTTGTTTCTTCTTCTCTTTCAATCCACCCCCATCTCCAATCCCCAATCTTCCCAATTTTCCTTTGTGTTACACATACTTTTTTTTCCTGACCTGGAAATCCAAAGGAATGAAAGGACTGTATTCATGAACTGAAACTGTGAGAGAACAATCCTGAAAGAACAGCTTCTGTCAATGTCAACAGGTGGGACCTAGGATGATAGCACGACTTTGCTTGTTGCTTTTTATTTTTAATTTCTAGTCTTTTGCTAACATGAAAGATTTGAGGATGACATAGGAATAGAAATAACAGGTTTCACATGCATGCGTTACATCAATGTAACAAAGGTATGTCTGATGGGAATGGACTGCATTTCCTCAAACGCTTGGTTCCAGTGATCATTCATTAGAAGAAGTTCCTGGGACTCCAGTTCCCATGAGATTATGTACCTGTGGCTCTGATAATTGTGTCACAAGGAGACAACATCTTGGGGAGGAAATCTGGTAAATAGAGGAGAATCTGGTGGATGATGTGAGGGGCATATAAGACTGTAATTGTGATATTTAGGCATCTATGTGAAGTCCTATCATCTTCCTGATGCCCTAGGGAGGAAGACAAATGACTGCTGAGAGCAGAGAGATGAACTAGAGCAGGATGAAAAGAATAGACACAGTCTTCAAGCAAGGATGCCTGCCCTGAAGTCTCTCACCCTCTTGTTCTCATTCCAGGGAGGGAGGGAGGAAAAAGAAAGGGAAAGGGAGAAGGAGAGGGATAGAAAAAGAAAAATGAAATGAGCAGAGGGAGGACTGGGAAAGGGGACATTCCAAGGAAACCAGGTGGGTACCTGAACCAGATGAGTTAAATCATTCAAAATATGATTGCAGACTCAGAGCTATAAGGAACATAGAGGCCATCCATCCAGATTCAGAAAGGTGATTTGAACCCAGACTCCTTGATTCCAAATTGAACTTGTTAGTGCACCAAATGCCCCATACTGAACCTTAATACCTTTGAAACTACAATTGAGTGGAAGACATATTACATAGGAAATTTAGGGGGGAAAATTAAACTATGCTAGGCTGAACTTTTTTGGATAGAGGCTGTAGGGTCTTGAAGTCAGTCATCAATGGGGTATCATAATGTCAAAAAGGTTAGGAACCCCTTCCCTGTGGTGTCACACCTTAATGTATTTCCATTGCCTGTATTAGAGATCTTCCATGGATACAATTCTCAGTTTTGTTGATTAGATATTTTATCTGACTTCTTAATGCAAAATTTAAAAAAAAAATAAAGAAATATCTTAGTTGCATTTGATTGGGGTTTGTGCCCTTGGGGGAAAAAAAGAATGAGAGAAGCTGCAATTATTTTTATAATAAATATAATAATGATAATAATAGTCTGCATCTCTTTCTCCATTTATGGACCTAATGAGATTTTAACTATTTTTTTCAAATTCAATATGTCTCAAACCAAAGTTATGCTCTAAAATTGCTTTGTATTTTTTATACTTATTTTGCATATATTTATATGTATACACTTCATCTCTCCCAATAAAATGTAAGTTCCTTAAATGTGGAGATTGTTTCATTTATGTCTTTGTATCCCCCAGTATTTAGCACAGTGCCTGGCACATAGTAGATGTTTAATAAATGCTGCTTACTGATTCACAGGGGCAGCTAGGTGGCACAGTAGACAGACTGTCAGGCTTGGAATCAGGAATACTCATCTTTCTGAGTTCAAATCTGGCCTCAGACACTTGCTGTGTGACCCTGGACAAGTCAAATAACCCTGCTTGACTCAGTTTTCTCATCGGCAAAATGAGGTGGAGAAGAAAATGGCAAATCACTCCAGTATCTTTGCCAAGAAAGCTCCAAATAAGGTCAGTAAGACTCAGACATGCCTGAAACAACTGAATAACCTAAAAAAAATTGATTCATTGATACTCAGAGCTGAAAAAGATGTCTGAGTTCATCTAAGTGCCACCCAATATGTCACAAATGATTTTTGTAGGCCCAAGGAGAGGAGGTAAGTTGACCAAGGTCACACAGCTGGTAAGTGGTAGACCTGAGATTCTAACCCAAGTCCTCTGATTCCAAATCCAGTGCCCTGCAACTAACTCATCTTCCCCATCCCCTGAAACCAATGTCAACTCCTGATTTCCCCATTTCTGCTACAGATTCTACAATACTCCCTGTAACCCACTGTCTAAACCTTGGGATCACCACTGATACCCTCCCCACCTTTTCCAATTAGTTACCAAATTCTGTCAACTCTGACCACCCTAAAGACCTTTTTTCCCCCAATCCCTTTCCATGTCCACTGCTTTCTAACTGCAGTTCAAGCCCTCATTACCACTGGCCTAGGTTACTATAATATTTCTTAAGGAGCTTCCAAGTCTAGAGTAATTACACCAGAGGGGTCAAACTCAAATTGATAGAGCCCACCACACTGTATATAAGGATACCTGTGAGCTGCATTTTTATTTAGTTTTAAAATGTAATGTAATTTTTATTTATTTTGTTACATATTTCCCAATTACATTTTAATCTAGTTTAGGCTGCACTAGATTTCTAAATCTCAGTTTACTATTTGTAAAATGGGGATAACAATTCTTGAACTACTGACTTCAGAGGATTGGGATCTATTATTATTGTTATTATTTGTGTATATGTCTTATGTTCCCTATCAGTAAGACCTTTGAGTGCCTTATTCACATTTATATTCTCCATCATTCTCAGCTAACAGCTTTCTTAATATCTACCAAATAATAATAATACTAGATAAGTCAGCATTTAATATTAATTGCTAGCACTTCAGGTTTGCAAAGTACTTTACACAAACAAGACAGTCAAAAAGTCTTAGTGCAGTTTTGAAACTTAAAACTGCACTAAAACTTTTGGGACATTCTCTATTATCTCATTTGCTTAGCAAATATTTGTTAAATTGAATGAGTTTGTCATCTTTCATATATAGATGAGTTTTTTGATCTTACTTATAAGGATCAAAATCAAACTTCTCTGCCTTCTTACCCTTACACTAGTTTTTAATAAATCTCTATAGCCAGAGAAGGCTTCAGGTCTACTTATTTCATAGTGTCTTGTTCCCTTAATAAGACTGTGCTCTCTTTCAGGGTAAGGATCATGTCCAATAATTCTCTTGTGCCCTGTAGCACCGAGGACAGTGCCTGACAGAGAGTAGCCATTTTAAGACTTTGCTGAAATGAACTGAAGTATAAGACTGAATAAATTAGCTAAGCAAAAGTGTTTTGATCTTTTTTACATGACCCCCCATTTCCATTTTTTACCCCTCCTCCCTAATTTCTATTAGTTGCAAATATTGATTAGGTTTGAACTTCTTGAAAGTTCCTGACTCCCTTTTGTCAATGAAAGTCTGTAACTGAAATCTGCACAGTTAAATTTGGAGTTGGAGGACCTGGGTTTGAATTGGTCAAGTTACTCAACCTCTCTAGGCCTATGTGGACTCTGAGGGCCCTTCTAGTCCAAAATCTGTAATTCTGTGAACCTATGGATTTGGTATCTCTCTTACGGCACTTAATTCTACCATCTAGCATGAGTATTCCTATACTTTTCAACAAACTGTAGCTAACAATAACAATAACAATAATGACAGCTAGCATTTACATAGCCCTTACTATGTGTTAGGCACTGTATTCAGTGCTTTACAAATATTATTTCATTTGAAACTCACAACTACCCTGGGAGACAGGTGCTATTGGTTATCTCCATTTTACAGATGAAGAAACTGAGGCAGACAAAAGTTAAGCAACTTGCCCAGGGTCACACAGCTATTAAGTGTCTGAGGCAGGATTTGAATTCAGGTCTTCCTGATTCCAGATCCAGTGCCCTATCCACTGCACCATCTAACACTGTGCCTTATAGACACTACAATAATTCAGTAGATCTAAGATCTCTTCAATTATTGAACATTATTATATTATCATAATATAATTATTAGTATAATATAAATTGATATGGTATAGATTAATATAATTATTGCTTAATCACTTGTGCAATGAATGGAATTGTATGATTCTCACTATCAGACTGTATATACTACTTGAAAATAAGAATTGTTTTATTGGTCTCTGTATTTACCACAGTGCCTTTCACACAGAAGACCCTGAAAAGATATAGGCTGAACTGCATTTATCCATCCTCACTTCTAATGTCCATAAGCTGTCTGAGGGCTAGGACTGCATGATTCATCTGTTCATCCCCCATAACCCTGCACAAAATAGGTGTGTGATAAATGCTTGTTGAATTTATTTGGGCTTAAGTAATAAAGGACACACGGTTCACTAAGTTTAAATTCATAGGACCAAAGATTTTTGAATTGAAGGAATTTCAGAGGTCATCTAATTTAACTCCTTGATTTAATAAAGTAAGAAATTGAGGCCCTGACAGATGAAACAACTTGTCCAAGGTCACATACGTAGTAAGGGGAATAACCAGAATTTGAATCTAGGTCTTCCAACTCCAAACCAGTACTCCTTTCCATGGTACCACTTTTTTTTTTGATTAGGCAATGGGGTTAAGTGACTTGCCCAGGGTCACACAGCTAGTAAGTGTTAAGTGTTTGGTCTGAGACTGGATTTGAACTCAGGTCC
>NW_020954641.1:35332717-35411364 GCF_900497805.2 Vombatus ursinus
AGTAAGTGTTAAGTGTTTGGTCTGAGACTGGATTTGAACTCAGGTCCTCCTGACTTCAGGGCCGGTGCTCTATGCCCTGTGCTACCTAGCTGCCCTATGGTACCACTTTTGAATGACTATGCATGACACAGATGCTGCCTGAGGATGGCACAGTACTCATAAACCAAAGAGAAAAGGGCGGTTCCTAGATGAATTACCAAAAGAATGTGTTTCTGGTCCTCTTCCTTTTTTTTTTTTGTCAGAAGCCATAACTCTAGTCTTGTTGTAGATAACCAAAACCACTAAAAGCAAGATCATCTCTTTAGGTAATGGCTGTCTTCACATCCCAATGATGAAATGTCTCCCCATTGCTACTTATGCTTCCTGGAGAACCAAGTGTTAATGCACAAGTGGATCCTTGAAGGGCAGAGCAAAAATAAAACGAAACAAAATCCTGACTGAGTCTTTGTGAATTTCACCCTCTTAATTCCTGCCCACAGCTACAACTTAATTATAGATGAAGTTTATGCAATTTCAGCTTATTAGAGAAAAGTGATGATTAAGAGCTGAAACCATTAAAGAGGTAGTGTGGTTATCCTGGGGTCAAGCCCCAACTAGCTGAATAACTTTGGGCAAGTCACCTCTCTGAACCTTTGTCATTTGTAAAATGGGGATCAGATTTGCATTACCTGATTCATTCAGTGATTGTGAGATTCATAGAAGATGGTATAGGTAAAGTGCTTCATAACTATAAGGTTCTATATAAATGTGAGTAGGCCTCTGGACCTGCTTCTACAACTTCCACTCAAATTGGTAGACTTCTCCTCTCAAGGTCCTGGGGTCACTCTGAGCAGCTGGGATTTCCTAGTAATGCTGCTCATGAGCCCCATCCAATATCAATCAACCAGTTAACATTAGTTAACTTTTAGGAAAGGGTATTTTTTAAGATAATGTAGTAAAAAACAGATGGTACAAAGAACAATCTCCCAAAAGTCTGGGGTGCATTCTCTATAAATACACACAGTGTCTTTGGGGAAAGTGGACTTAAGCTTAGAGAGCACGTGTAGCAAAAATACTGGTTACTGGAAGTCTTTCTCCCTTGGTGAAGTCACCATGAAATTTCCCTTAGGTGAAGCTCTTTGCTGGGTGTTTAGGTTTTGATTCTCGAAGCTGCCTTTGTCTACTTTGTTCTTTCTGTTTGTTCTTTGTCTCTCTGTTTCTAATGAAGTTGCTATTGGCCACTGCTGTTGGGGGACACTGCTGTTGGGGGACACTGCTGTTGGGTCTAGTGGATGAGCTACCCATGCTGATAGGAAGTCCAGATCTGTTGACCTTTCATCAGGTCAGAAGTGCAAAAGATCATCAAAAGGTCAATGGTGGGGGATAGAAGTGAAAACTCAAATCCTTCCCTCGCCTCACCAAAGGCAATTCCATAAATCACGACTAGCTGGGTCTGCTGCTAGAAGCTCTTGCTTTAATGCTTTATTTCAAATCGGCTTTCTATAGTATGCAGAAGGCCCAGATGTGTCCCTGATTCTTTCTACCAGTTCTAATATGCTTCTTGCGTGGCTTCTTGTATGATTTTATCCAACTGATCAAAGTACTTCACCTCTCCCAAATTGATAAAGGACTTTGTTCAAACATACTTTACATCTGTGATTGATTAATTTAGTAAAAATGCCTAGGCCTTCTGTAAATTCATGGGAGAAGGTTGTTCCAAACCCTACTACTTACCCTGTTCCTTAGCCATTAAAAAGGCAAACTACTTTTGAATTTGGTGACTTCCTTTGATTGAGACCCTGCCTCCAGGTGGGATGGAGAATGGTATAGTGGAAAAGGCCCTAGATCTGGAGTTGGGAGCCTGGATTGGAATGTCAACTCTGCCATTTACTACTGCATGACCTTGGGCAAGTCTTTTTATCTCTCCGGGCCTCAGCTTCCTCAACAGTAAGAAAAATGTAAGGGTTGAACTAGATGACCTCTAAGTTCCTTCCATCCCTAAATCCATGGTGCTATGTCTCCTCAACCAGCCAAAAGAGGCAGATGCAAATCCTGTTTAAGATTTTCAGATACCTAGATACCATAGATTAAGACACCCTAAAAGTTAAAATGTTCTTTATTATCTCCTAAAATTTAAAAGATATTTTGTTGTATACCTTTTCAAAATGGGATTATCTAATTAGTCTTCCTATTTATAATTTACATGCCAAAGTTTCATTAAACACTCACCTGATTCCTCTTAGACCTTTAAACTTAAAAAAAAAAAAGCAGAGGCAAGGAAAGAATGTAGCTTAAATCAGAAAACCATAGCCTTGGTCAGAATTTCCAACAGACATCAAAGCAACTATCAGCCCAATGCGGTTGCCTTCCTCCCTCCCTCTCTCCTTACTTTCTCTTTTCATTGTCTTCCCTCCTTACTTTCTCTTTTTTTCTTCCTCTTTCCTCTCTCTCACCTCTCCCTCCAGTAATGTAAGAAATGTAAATTTCTTAAGGGCAAATACTGATAAAAAAAAAAATCTTTGCATCCCCAGCACCTACCCTTACATATTATTACTTAATAAATATTTGTTGAATTGAATTTTTAAAATTAACACTTTTTTTTAAATGATAAAAATACCCTGAATTTAAGACAGAGATTAGGATGATACCAATATAATTTAAAAATAACCAGTCAATGTGGTCAACATGAAATGAGGATTTGGGGGTAACAGAAAATTTATATTCTTAGTTAAACAACTGGATTTACAGATGTTTTTTTTAATTTGATTGATGGATTATCCATCTGAATGACTTTTTAAGGCAGAACTGTCAAGCTACTTGTGATTTGTAGGCAAAAAGGATGCCATAGTCCAAACCATCCCCTTTGCCATCTGTTTGTCAGGTTAAACAACCTTAACTCAATCCAGCTTAATCATGCCTTGTATTCTTTTCATTCCTGAGAATCCTGAAATATTTCCCTAATCATACATAGAACACAGAATCCTCTCATTTACCACAATTCCACCCTCTCCTCTTGCTTCCCCCCTTTCTCCATTCCCAATGGTAGGGAGCTGGGGAGGCGGCAGAATTAGACAACTGAAAAAAAAAAACTTAGGGCAAGAAGAGGATACTTAAAATGAGAAGAATTTTTCAATGAGTCAGAATGGCCTCTATCTATTAGTGACCAAATAAGAAGATCATAGGTAGCGAAATGATTCTCAATTATTTTCCTCACAAATTCTTTTGAATTGACACTTGAAGCAAAGGATGAGGAATGGATGAGGGAATGTTACTTCTGAAAAATCATACCTGCTCCTAGAAGACTATCCACTTACCATTTTAATTTTATAGCCATTGGGGTCTTCCTAACAGTTAAGGCTGGGTAGTGTTAGCTGTAGGAGTGTATGTTAGCCAAACTAATTTCAGCATCTATATAAAATTTCCCATCAGTTTCTTGCTGCTATCAAATATATCACTACCTGTGAAAGCTTTATGAGGGATTTCATTTTAATTTTATGCCTTGTTTTTCACTGAAACTGAAAATAATGTTTGTCAGTTCTTAGCATGCCAAAACACCTCACAGGGCCTTTCTGATCACAACTTTGACCTTGCTAATATTAACTTCAATGCCAATAGCAATTTTGTGTCCTGCTAATATTTTTCCTAGGTAAGAATCTCATTTTCTATTTCAATAACTTCCAATTGGTACAAAGGTTAGAATTCCATTTAAAAGAAATATTGTACAGTTTTAACCTATAACCTATAATCAAATAAACAGAAAGATGGAGAAAGAGTTAGTCTGCTTGCCCAACTTCCTACCCAAGCTATGAAGCAAATTTCTTTAGTCATAAGAAAGCCAAAGGTGGTGTCAGACTATTTTGTCCTATATAGATTTTCCCACCACAGGCAAAAAGTACTCATCAGGACTGTGCCTTACGTGAATAGCTCCTGAGCCAGGCTTTGGATGGATAGGTTTTTAGTATTGTTCTTTGGATCATAATCATGGTGATAATGATGATGGTAATGGAAAAAGAAGAGGAGCAAATGGAAGAGCTAGGAGTAGGGCCCATTTCTCCTAATTCTTAGTCCATGTGCTTTTTTCTTGGTATTCGATAACTGTTTATTATATGTGGAATAGGCAAGCTGGGTATACCTTAGATGATTACAGATTTGTTGGCAATATCCATAGTTACACTGTCTGGTACAAGTGAGAAGTAGGCTTTCTTGGTTTCATTGGGACTAATCAGTGTTTTGATTTTAGAAACACCTAGCTTTTGTATAGCCTGACTGAACTGAGGTTTATTGGCCTTGGCATCCATGATGAAATGTCAGAGTTTTTTCATTCTCAATCTTCTTCTCAGTGGACTCAGTGAAAAATGGGAATTTGACGCTGGTATGGTGATCAAACTTGCTTCCCTTCTGAGTGCTTTGTAAGGGGTACTTGGTCTACTTAACGAAGCCAAGATATTTTGAATCACTAGATATTTGGATATTCTTTTTATGGCTGTGGATGCAAAAAACAAGTCTGTCTCTTTGGCCTCTGCCTGGGTGTTGGGGAAGGGGAAGTTTCATCTTTCTTCTTTGTTATCAGTTCCATCTAAGGGGAAAGGTCCATATGCTTTTCATTATACTTATCATTACAACCTCTAAGATGAACTTTGTGATACCATTTATTCTATTTCTGAAAGATATTTTGGTTTCTGCTTTGGATCTTGTTTTGACTGACACCTCACTTTTACCTCTGTGCCTTTGTGTAGGCTGTCTCTCATGCCTGGAATGCCTTCCTTCTCACCTCCAAACATCAGAATTTCTAGCTTTTTTCAGGGGTTAGCTCTTGTGCCATCTCTTGGGTTTTTTTTTTAATTTTTTTTTTTTTTGGTGAAGCAATTGGGGTTAAGTGACTTGCCTAGGATCACACAGCTAGTCTTAAGTGTCTGGTCTGAGATTGCATTTGAACTCAGATCCTCCTGATTCCAGGGCTGGTGCTCTATCCACTGTGTCACCTAGCTGCCCCCTTGTGCCATTTCTTGGAAAGTCTTTCTTGATCTTAATTATTAGTGTTCCCTCTCTTCTCTCCAAATCATCATGTATGTACTTATCTACATATGTTGTATTCCCCAGAAGAATATAAGTTTCTTGGGGGCTGGGACTGTTTCTCATTTTGTTTTCATGTACCCAGAGCCTAGCACACATTGCTTCGAACATAGTATGTGCTAAATAAACACTTACTCGGTTGGACTAGGTTTGTTTAGAGCAGGTTCCCCACCCCTGGTTTAGAAACTCTTGGGGCCATGATTGAATAGGATGATATTTATAAAGTGTATAGCACAGTGCCTGGCACATAGTAGGTACTATAAAAATGCTAGCTATGATGATGATGATGATGATGACGATGACAATGATGGGGATATGATGATGGGTTTGTTCTATAGGGATCTGGATTGTCAGGTGAGAATGAACTACACATTTAGGTAGGAACACCTGCTTCTTTTCCAGTTATAATGTCAAATTCTTCTTTTCCACAGGGGATAAGGTCATGCCATCCTACTAAAACATATAATTTAGAAAAAATTTCCTGTCCTTATAAAGAAAAGGTTCAATGTGATATTATAGTTGAAAACCAATCAAACAAACACATGAAAACTCCCCAGACCAAAAAACCAAATGCAGGGGCAGCTAGGTGGTGCAGTGAATAGAGCACCTGCCCTGAAGTCAGGAGGACCTGAGTTCAAATCTGGCCTCAGATCAAACACTTGACACTTACTAGCTGTGTGACCCTGGGCAAGTCACTTAACCCCAATTGCCTAAAAACAAAAACAAAAAAAATAAAAAACAAAAAAAAACCCCAAATGCAACCATAGGTTGCATTAAGAGAGGAGAAGTGTCCAGGATTAGGGAGGTGATAGTCCCTCTGCACTCTGCTCTGTTGTGACCATACCCAGAATAGTCCCATTAATACTGAGCATCACATTTTAGGAGATTGTCTTGGAGGAGGGGTAACCAGAATAGTGAAAGGCTTCAAATTCATGATTTATGAAGATCATTTGAAGAAATGGGGAACATTTAGCCTAAAGAAAAGAAGAATTAGCTGGGACATGATAGATGTCTTCAAGTACTTGAAGAGTTATTGTATTCTACAGCTCCAGAAAATAGGCATAGGAAGAATGGGTGGAAATTTCAAAGAGGTGCATTTAGGTTTAGGACATGCTCAATCACTATTCAGGGCAACAGCATGGAAGTTTGAGGTGGACTTGCTCTGGGAATGCATGTTGTTGTTATTCAGTCATTTTCAGTTATGTCCAATTCTTTTGACCCCATATGGGGTTTATTTTTGGACAAAGATATTGGAGTGGTTTGCCATTTCCTCCTCCAGCTCATTTTACAGATGAGTAAACTGAGACTAATTGGGTTAAGTGTCTTGCTCCCAGTCATGCAGCCTAGTAAGTGTCGGAGGCCAGACTTGAGCAGATCTGAAAGATGAGTCTTCCTGACTCCAGGGTCGGTGCTTTAACCACTGCACCACCTAGCTTCATGGCAGTTTGGAATTCTGACTCAGCATGCCCGTAAGGGATGCTACATACAGAAAAGCTTCCTAACATTTAGATCTGTCCAAAAAGTAGGATGGCCTGCCTTAGATGCAGTGGATTCCCCTTCACTGGAAGTCTTTAAGCAAAAATGTATCTATAGAATACAAAATCTACAAAAATACTGTACCTACAGTTATACTGACAAAGATATTATGACACACATACTGCATCTACAATTAAACTGTAGAGGGGATTTTAGATCAGGTCCCTTCCAACTTCAAGATTTTGGGTATCTGTTTCAACGTTGTCCCTATAAGAAAAACATTTTTGTTAGGGTGGTTTGTTATAGAGGTCTAACACACTCACAAGTTCTTGGGGGGAAAAGAACAGACTAAAGGTATGTGGTGACCCCTCTTAGATTCAGCTAAAAAGCCCAATGTAGGAATGTGCTTACTTTAGAGGTTATTTATGGGAAAAACATTTTAGTAGTATAATTATGAGAACACAAGAGATGCATTTAGTGTCAGATGACTTGAGTTTGAATCTCAACTATGCCAGCTGGGTGACCTTGGGGAGGTTATTTTACTTATCTGGGCCTCAGTTTCCTCCTCTGTAAAGTAAATAAGTTCGATTATGTGACCTCTAAGCTCCTTCCAATTCTAAAAAAAATCCTAAGATGCTATAAAATCTTGCATATATATGTGTATACACACAATACACACATAAAGTATGTGGTTTCTGTACTACACTAATAGTTGTGATACTAAAGAGTGAGAAGACAAGGGCCCTCAGTATAGTTGGGAGACAGTTTTCACCCATGAAATTGTTTAAGAAGACTTGCAAGCACTGTGTATGTAGCCATGTGCTAAATATACTTGATTCTTCATTATCTTAGAAGCTAAGCATGGCCAGTCTTGGTTAATACTTGGATGGGGAAATTACCTGTGAATATTGAGTGCTTTGGGCTTAAAATGGAAAAGCAGCATGGTAAATAGGAGAGACAAACTTCCTTAGAGTCTGAAAGAGCTGTATTCAAATCTTACCCCTGACACTCACTGGCTCCTAGACCCTGGGCAAGTCACCAGACCTCTCAGAACTCTTGGCCAACTCCCTCCTACTAGAGGTTACCAAGGGGTTGCCAATGATCAGAAATATTCATGGGCAATAACATTTCATAAAGTAAAGTGTCACCTTATACTTTCAGTAGCCTGGGCCACCATTGAGGGAATTAAGTTAATATAGAATGGCAGATTGGATCATTCAGGTCCCCAAATCTCTTTTCCTTGATGACATCAATCCAAATAATTGTATAATGGCCAATGCCCCATTCCATGTTGTATAGACACAGCTTCAAGGAAAAGAGTTCTCATTAATGATAAGGGGAAGGTCAACAGTTTTCATATGCCTAAACAGGTAGGTTCCTTCCCAGGTAAAGAGGCTTTTTCCACATGACATTTACTATTCATGAGTGATCAGAAGTGAATCCCAATTAGAAACATCATGTACTGTTTATAGTTGGGCACAAAGCAAAGACTTCACTAGCTCTGGTGGAAGTGAGTGATTCCAAAAGTACCTGAGTGTGGAAGATGTATACATAGTGAGGGTAGGAAAAGAAGGGGCAAGCGGAGGGAAAAAGTATTTATGTAGCACCTATGATGTGCCAAGCGCCATGCTAAACTCTTTACAAATATAATTTCATTTAGTCCTCACAACAACCCCGCGAGGTAGGTGCTGTAATTATTCTCATTTTTGTTGTTACTGAGTCATTTCAGTCATGTCTAATTCTTTATGTCCCTATTTGGGGTTTTCTTGGCAAAGATACTGGAGTTGCCTTGTCATTTCTTTCTCCAGCTCATTTTACAGATGAGAACACTTGGGTGCATCTTTCAGGATTGATATAAAGAACTGAAAACTTAGAGTAGGGTGTCCCAAAATTCTTAGTGCAGTTTAACCTTTAATAGTTTAACACTGCACTAAGGTTTTTGGGACACCCTGTATTAGGTATATGAAGTGTTGTAAATGTCACTGTTTATGGAGGGTTGTTTACTCTCAGAGACATGAAATCATTAAAAAAAATTATAAAATCTTAAAAATTACCTAATGACGGTTATATTAGATGTTGAGCTAAATTTTATTACAAGAATATCTAAGCAGGAAGTGTGGTCAGATATTAAATATATCCAAAGAAATAGGAAAAAATCCATAAATTAACTCAATTTTTTTAACCCTAAAGCTTAAAGTATTTCACATATATGATGTTATATATGAACTACACATTCTGTGCAGTAGGCTTTACTACTACAGATGTTATCCATTTCCCCCCCGCCCCGTTCTTATTTGGTTGAGGAGAGGAATACTGAGGAATAGATTAATTCTGACTTTATGACTCCATCAATTCTTGGGATCATGGATTTAAAGTTTGAAGGGACCTTTTAAAGAGCTGGAAATATTACTTGGTCCAACTCCCTTATTTTGCAGGTAAGGAAACTTGAGGCATAGAGAAGTTAAATGGCTTGTCTGAGTCCACGAAGTAGCCAAAACCAGTGTTCAAATTCAGATTCTCAAACTAATGCTCTGTGGAACTACCACTTTTTCCATCTCCCAACTTAAAAACTTTGAGGTTCTCTCCCTCCACCCCCGTCTCTCTGTCTCATTCTCTCTGTCTCACTCTCCTTCCTTCCCTCCTTCCTTCCTTCTCTGTCTTTCTCTGTCTCTTTCTCTGTCTCTCTCTGTCTCTCTCTCTTTCTTTCTCTCTTTCTCTCCTTCCCTTATCTTTCAACCACTTACCAAGTCCTATTGATCCCACCTCTGGAATACCCCAGAATCTTCTCACTCCTCTCTAGTCCTACTGCAGCAACTCTACTAAGCTTATATCTATATAGAGTTTTACAATTTATAAAACACCTTACACAGATCACATTATTGGATTATCACAACACTGCATTAGTGCAAGGAAATTAGTGTAAGCATTATCTCCATTTTATAGATGAGGAAATCGAGACTTAGATGAAATGATTTGTACTAGGTCAAATAGCTACTAAATGACATAACCAGAATTCAGATGCAGGTCTTCTGACTCAGAATAGAAACTGTTTTCCCTCTGGTCAGGTGGGTTCTAGTACAGTAATTTACATGTACTATTGTAATAGCTTCCCTAATAGAAGTCAACCAGCCCTTTCCTCTCTCCTCCTCCAATTTCAACATTCACAATGTAGCCAAACTAACATTCTCTATGCATAGATCTGACTATATTGTCATCACTTTACTCAAAATTCTTCAGTGTTTCCTTACTGGTTAGTAAATAAATGTCAGACTCTTTAGCCTGTCATTCAAGTCTTTTGTAGTCTGCTGTTATTCTATCTTTCCAGCCTCTTCTTCTACTACAATCCAAAAGAAATAACAGCCGGCTTTCTATACATCTCCCTCTCTACACTTTCCTACCTCTCTACCTTTGCTTACACCTTTGGATATGCCTAGAAGACCTTCCTCTTCCCTTTCTATCTGCTGAATTCTTACCCACCCTTTAAAGCCCAACTCAAAAGCCACTTCCTCAAGAAAGCCCTCCCTGATTCCTCTAATTGATAAGTGATCTTTCCTCTACTAGACCTTGCAAAACAAAAAAAAAATCAACAACCAAAAAATCCCATAAAAAAACCTTTAGCACCTCTTATACGTACTTATGTAATTATTTTTTTTAAACTAGTCATTTTTTTATTTGTCATATTTCCATATTAGATTATAAGCTACTTAAGGGGAGGGATTCTTGTCTCTGCTAATATCTTCTATTCTATATATCTAACATTCTATAAATCTATTCTATTCTGATATCTTCTATTCTAAAATCTAAATCTTCTTTTGCAATCCCCCCACAAAGCCAATCAAAAGGCTCTAAATGAATGAGTGTTTAACTGAAAGTTGAGCTCTTTTTTATATCAGAATTATCTTGTAGATGAAATGAGATCAAATCTAAGATCCCTCAAATTAACAGACATTTATTAAAAACCTGCTACATGTCAGACACTATATTAGGCATCAGGATACATAGACAAAAGCGGGACAGACTCTGCCCATTTGGATAGATGATAAAACATGTTGGCTGATAAAGCTACACAGGGTGTGCACAAAATAGATATATGGTGATTTGGAGGTGAGGGACCTGACAATTGGAGGAATGGGCAAAGGTCTCTTAAAAGAGGTGTTCTTTGAGCTAAGCCTTGAAAGGAGCAAGAGGTTCCAAGAGGCAGAAGTGAGAAGGAGGTCAGAGACATGGTCAGAGTCTGCTTTTTTTTTTCCAGTGTAGACTTTGCAGGCTCCCCAGAAATCAGATTCTAAAAGTAAATCATAATTATTTTCTGTTCTGATTTTCACTGGGCTATATTACAATAAAGTAACAAAGAAGTCTGTTTCTAATTTAGCAGGATAGTCCTAGATCCCGACTTCTTATAACTCCTAGTAATGTTCTCTTTTTGGCACAATATATGTCTCACTGTGCCTTATTCCCTTACTCCCTTCAATCTGTCTTCAAAGAATTCTAGTGTTCTAAAAATCCAGAAAAAGCAAAAAGAAATAAATATTTTAATTTAAAATTATTTTATTTTCTAATGGAAAAAAGAAGGGAAGGAAAAGAATGGAAGAGTTTAAAACTGAGGCAATGAATCAGGATTCTCCCTGTCAAAATGTAGGCTTCTATATATCAGTTCATTTTTATAAGCACCCGAGGGGAAGGGCATATTGACGTGGTCTGCCAATGATAATCACAGAATCCATCCATTTAATTTTCTTTCTGATGTTGGAGCCTAGCTGTTTTAGGAGAAGTTTGATAACTTTGCCTTCTCTTTCCCTAAAACGTCATTCTCCAGCTCCTCAGGAGAGCTGTGCGGGAAAGGTTCCATTTTCAACATCTCCATCCCTGTTTATTAGAAAGTAGCAAAAGATGATTTGCAGGTGTCTTTCCTCTCATCAGGATAGCTCACTAATATAATACCTCAACAAGCACCCTTTCTGAACATAGCTCTGCAGCATTCTATTCTTGCCTCTTGCTTTGTGATTCTGTCTCATTGCCTTGGCAACAAATTAAAATACTTTTATGTGTTCGGTAATATCACCCTTAATTTTGCAAAACCAGGGCAACCGGATCAGAAGACTTCAGGAGGCAGTCCTTTTGCTTCCTTCTCTCTATCTGGTGCCTTTCTGGTTTGGCTTCTTTTTCCCCCCTCCCCTGCTAATTAACTTTAAATCCACAGCAAGCACCTACCTGCTGTTTCTAGCATGGTTGGCCGCAAGGCAGAAACACCCTTTTCTATGGGGGAAAAAAGGCAAAGGCCTGAAAGGGTGTGCTGCTACCAGCCAGCAGACAAAATGGCAGATGCGCTGCAGTCTGTGTCCTCTTCTTTGTTGCTAAATGATGCTATGGAGACCTCTGCAGTGTTTTAGGTGGACCTGCATTCAGCAGACCTAAACTGAAGCCTTGACTCTACCACTCACCGGCCTTCTGGGAGTCACCATATTACTCTGATCCTTAGTTTCCTTAGCTGTAAAATGGGAAGAAAAACATTTATATCACCTACTCCCCAGGGTCTTTGTGAGGGCTACTAGATTTGAGAGTCAAGAGGAGCTGAGTTCAAATCCCTTCTCTGACACTACCTAGCTATGTACCTATAGATAAGTCACTTAGCCTCAGTTTCCTCATATTTAAAATGTGTACTACAGTCTTCACAAGGTTGTTTTGTGAGGCTCAAGTAAGATAATATGGGTAAAGTGCTTTGCAAACATCTCAGCATTATATAACTGTCAACTCTTATTATGGTAGGCAGTGTGGTATATATAGTAGAGTTGCTAACCATGAAGTCAGAAAGACTTGGGTTCAAACACCATCTCATATACTTGCTGGCTGGCTGTGTGACCTTCGGCAAGTCATTTAACCTCTGAAGAGTAAAATGAGTTATTGTGAAAGTCAAATAAGATAATATATGTAAAGTATTTTGAAAAATTTAAAATATGACATAAATGTGCACTGTTATTAGTAATGTATGTGAAGGCGCTATGTAACTGTTAAATGTTATATAAATACCAGCAGACATCATCATTGCCATTATTTTTTATGAGATTGTGGTGAAGAATATGACCATTTCTTTAGACAAGATGAGAGACAGGATGGTTGAGAAATATCTCCTGGTGACATGAATAGTTCTTATTCTTGTCACACTAATGATGGTAGTCAAAGCTCAGCATAGCAAAGAAAAATAAGAAGTTATTACCAAATAGGATTTGCCAATTTTGATTTCAGTTGTTTGCCTCAAACACTTAGACATTTACCTTATTTTCTCCTGCCCCAAGGCATTCTTGTCAGCATCTCAGGGAGGAGTCTGGCATTTAATGTTCTAAATCTGCTGGCTTTCTCTCTTTACTGTTCCAAACTTCATTTCTCCTTAAGCCTTCCATACCACTTCTCTCTCCACTCTCAGCTGAGGAGCCCACTTTGTATTTTATTGAGAAAATAAGAGGCCATTTGCCTTGAGTTTCCTCTTCTCCCTACTTGTCATCTCAAATCCATTTACATTGCTGTCCATTCTTTCTTTCATTACTCGAGGGGCTGATAATGAGGTAGCCCCTCACAGCAAGACTATCCCATCCACTCGTACACTCCATCCCATCCCCTCGTACACTCCATCCCATTCTATCTCCTCTGGTATATTTCTACCACATTCACTGCCCTTTCCCTAGAATCTTGAATATCTCCCTGTCTCCAGGGTCCTTCCATTCTGCCTACAAATATACTCAGTTCTTCCCATCTTTAAAGAAAAAAACAAAAAATAAAACAAAAGAAAAAAAAAAAGATTCCCCTCAGTTTCTTGACCTATATTTCTCCTGTTCACAGCCAAATTCCTAGAAAAAACTAAGGTCACTGCTCTTACTTCTTATCCTCTCACTCACATCTCAACCCTTCATAGTCTGGCTTCCAAGGTCATCACTCAACTGAAACTTGTCTCTATTAAATTACTGACTATGTCACACTTGCCAAATCGGATGGCCTTTTTCTCAGTTCTCTTTCTGGATGTCTCTGTATCTTTATCACTGTTGATCTCCCCTCACCCCTTTCTGAATGCTCTCTTCTTTCTGGATTTTCAGGACACGGCTATCTCATGGTTCTTGTAGCTGTCTGGTTGTTCCTACTCAATCGACATTACTGGATCATCATCCATGTCCTACCCCTCACTGTGGGTGTACTCCAGGGCTCTATCCTGGGTCCTCTTCTTTCTCTCTAACAGGGGTTCTTAACCTTTTTTGTGTAATGGACACCTTTGGCAGTCTAGTGAAACCTATGCAATCCATCTCAGAATAATTTTCTTAAATGTATAAAGTGAGATAAATAGGATTAAAACGAAACCAATTATATTGAAATAGTTATGCAAATAGTTTTTTTTAAAAAAAGGTTCATAGACCCCAGAAAAAGAACCTGTTTGCTATTTCTTATAACTCTTGATGATCTCATCAGTTCCCATGTGTTCACTTATCATCTATGCAGATGACTTCCAGATTTATATATCCAGTATCTCTTTTTGAACTCCAGTTCTCTATTACCAACTGCTTATTGGACATTTCCAACTGTTGCACAGTCATCTCAAACTAAACACCATCACAAAGAAAACTCGCTATTTTTTACCTCCAAATCCACTGTCTTCCAAGATTCCCTATTTCCATTCAGGGTACTACTGTCCTTCTAGTCACTCAAATTAAAAACATCAGTGTCATTCTCAACTCTTCATTCTCCTTCACTTCACATATCCAATTAGTTTTCAAGTCTTGTTATGGCTCCCTCCACAAGATCTCTTGCATTCACCTTCCTTTCTTTTCATTTGGCTGTTACTCTCGTTCAGAAGCTCATTGTTTCTCACCTGTACTATTACAATCACCTCCTAATTGGTCTCTCTGCCACTAGTCTGGTCTTCCAGCTTCCAGATCCAGTTTCCTTCCTGGACTCCCCCCAGGCTATACCTTCCCCTGCTCCTACCTGCTGTGAGGCAGCCCTTCTGGGTCTCACAGGATTCCACTTCTCCAACTGCTACAATTTTGGACCTTGAGGAAAGTACTGAACAGTCTAATCACCTGCCTTCCTCAACAGATATTTTCCCCCAAGGGATTGATATTCTTGTCTGGGACTCATTTCTCAGTTGTTAGTATACTCCCACCTCAACATTCTCTCCCTATCCCAGTAACTCTGAACCCCTGGCTGTCATTGTACAAATCCCATTCCCTATTCCCTGCTGCCTACACCCTTACTCCTACCACCCTCAACTCTATTCCCCATATGACTAATTCCAGATCTATGGACCCCTTCCACTGTGCTCTTTGGAATTCCTGCTCTATAGTGAGCAAACCTACTTTCATCTTAAACCTTTTACTTTCCCTCTCCCTCTCCCCTCTGGCTCTCACTGAGACCTGGTTCTCTACTGATGACATAGCATCCCAGGCCAATGCTTCCAGTAGTGATTGCACTTTTACTCAACTCCCTGATTGTGGCAGGAGGGCAGAAATACTCTCTCCTCTCCTTTGCCACTTCCAGATTCTTCTACCACTCACACTAGGTAACCTCTTCCCCTTTAAGATTTATTCAATCCAAACATCACTCAATCAAGATTCTGGTAGCTGTTATCTACCAATCCCCAGGACATTCTCCTTTCCCAAGGAGTTCAGAGCCAGACTCACAGTCTTTTCACTGCACAGTCTTTTTACCCCAACCCCTGCACTGCTACTAGAAGACAGCAACCTACAGATTGATACTCCCCCCAAATATCCTAATTTCTTTCTTTCTTTCTTTCTTTTTTGGCTAGGGTTAAGTGGCTTGCCCAGGGTCACACTGTTAGTAAGTGTTATGTGTCTAAGGATGGATTTGAACTCAGGTCCTCCTGACTCCAGGGCTGGTGCTCTACCTAGTATGCCACCTAGCTGTCCTAATACCCTAATTTCTTAATCTCAATCTACTCAGTTTTTATGATTTACCCCTCCATTCTGCCTCAGATACACATAGAGACAGTCATACCATTAATCTGGCCATCACCCAGAAGTGTTCCACTTCCATATTCATGAAATCCCAACCTCCTTTATCTGATTATAATCTTTATCATTTTATCTTTCCTTCCCCCTCATGATCCCAAATCTGTTCTTCCTTACCGTGACCTCCAATCCTTCTATCTTTCAGTTCTTTCCCAGACCATCACCCCTGCACTGGCTACTTTCATCTTCCCTCCTGTCTTGACTCTTTAGTGAACCAGTTCAACACTATATTATCTCTAGATACAAATCCTTATTCCATCCCTTCTTATCCCATGGCTGATCACGTCTTGCGAAATCCCAACCTTGTATTAATCCTACAATCTGCTGCCTTTGCTCCTATTCATGTCCTAATAAACAGAGCTAAGAAAATTAGGAAATCATTCTGACTGGATTCACTGTATATATTAACATAATATCAACTGGGCCCTCATTGTAACAAGGAAAAGCTTTTACTTTCCAAATCCAAATCACCACAGCATCTGTTCTAAACTTTTTCATCCCTCCTCAAGCTTTCCACAGCATCCCCTTCCTCCACCATTTCAGTCAAGGATTTTTTCTCATACTTGACTGAAAAACTGAGGTCATTCACTTGGAGTTCCCTTTTGTCTCCTCGTCATCTCACGTCACTGGGACATCTTCCCCCATTATCTTCTCCTGTACTCTTGTCTCACATGAAAGAGGTGGCCCTTTTTGCTATGACAAACCCCTTTATGCATACTTGTCTTCTCCAGCAGATTGCCCCCTTTCTCATCCCCACTCTTACCAATCTCACTCTCTCCCTAAATACTGGCTGCTTTCCTGTGTCCTACAAACAGGTTCATATCTCTCACTTCATTAAAAAACCTTCACTTCATCTGATTATAGCTAAATTCCTTAAGAAAACAACCTGTGATCAGTGCCTCTATTTCTTCTTCTCTCATACTCTTTTAACTCTGCAGTTGGAAGTAGGCTTCCAACTTGTAATTCAACATGATCTTTTAATTACCAAATTTAATACCTTTTTTTCAATCCTTATTTTTCTTGACCTATCTGCAGCTTTTGGCACAGTATATTCCCATCTTCTTATGGTTACTCTTTCCTCTCCAGGTTTTTGAGACATTACTGTTTATCTTCTTACCTGTCTGATTATGCCTTAGTCTCCTTTTCTGGTCTTCATTTAGGTCATATCTAGTAACTATGAGTGTCCACCAAGGCTCTGTCCTGAGGCCCCTTCTCTTCTCTGTCTATACTACCTCATAGAGTGAGCTCATCAGCTATCACAGGTTTATCTCTATGCAGTTAATTCTCAGACCTATTTAATCCTTCTTCTGACCTCCATTCCAGTGTCACCAACTGCCTAGTGAATATCTTGAATAGGATGTCCAATTGTTTTCTCAAACTCAACATATCCAAAACAGAACCCATTATCTTTCTCATGAAGCCTTGCCTTTTTAACTTCACTATTGCTGTCAAGGATATCTTCTTTTCCCAGACACTCAGGCTCACAAATGAAATGTCATCCTTAGCCGCTTAGTCATGCACATCTCACATATCCAATCTCTTGTCAAGTCTTCTTGTTTTTACCTTCACAAGATCTTTCATATATGTTCCCTTCTTTCTACTCACACAGCCACCACCTGTATGCAGGTCTTCATTACCCAAGCCCACTGGTTGGTCTCCCCACCTCAAGTTTCTCCCCACTTCAATCCATCTTCCATTCAGCTGTCAAAGTGATTTTCCTATAGTGAAGATTTGACCTCACCATATTCCTCCCTCCTATGAAAAAAAAATTCTAGTGTCTTCCTATTACCTTCAGGAACAAATATTAAATTTTCTGCTTGGCTTTTAAAGCCTTTCACAATCTCTCCCCTTCCTACCTCACTAGTCTTATATTTTATTCCCTTACATGTAGTCTATGATTCAGTGATATTGGCTCTCTTGCTGGTTCTCCCTCTCAATTTCTGGACTCGGTACCTTTTCATTGGCTCTTCTCCATACCTGGAATGCTCCCTCTCTTCACCTCCAGCCGCTGGCTTTCTTGGCTTCTTTCAAGATTCATTTCAAACCCACCTTCTGCAGGAGGCCCTTCTTTGCCCTTCTCTCCCTTTTAGCAGCTTTCATTTACTCTGTATATATTTTGTTTGCATAGTTGTTTGCAAGGTGTCTATTATCCCTGTGTGACCTCCTTGAAAGCAGGAACTACTATGTATTTGCCTTTTGTGTGTGTGTGTCCCTGACACTTAGCGCAGTCACAGAAAGCACTTAATAAACACTTGTTGACTGACTGACTGATTAAAGTACTATGTAAATGTAAATGATGATGATGACAACATAGGTAAACACATTTTTTTTCAAAAGCCAGAATCACAGAATCCATCTAGCTTAAGACAATAGTAACTATTGAGTAACAATAAGATTGAATACTTATAAATGCCTCATTTTCCCCAGCATATTCAAATTCAATTAGATTAATATTTAAGAAGTACCTACTATGTGTAAGGCAGTATACCAGGCACTGGGGACACAAAGATGTAAAATAGTACAATCCCTGCTTTTGAGGAGCTTACCATTTAATTGGGAATAGGGCATAGACAAAAATAAATATGGTAAACTGAGATGGGGCAAAGGTGAGATACAGACAAAATTCTCTAGAAGAATTTAAGGAGGGAGAGACACTTCTGTTAATTAGCTCATATGCTTTTAGGAATAAAATGAACAAAAGTTAGGAACCAGATCCTCTGGTCAAAGCTGTGTCAAACAACAATAAAGAAAGCCCAACAAACAGTAGAATGCTAAGCTTCGTTACATGTACATTCTTCCAGGTCACTCTACTGATCAAAAACTTTCAATGGCTACCCACAGTCTCCAGAATAAAGATCAAATTCCTCAGACTCACATTCAAGGTTCTTCATGATTGGGCACCAAATTCCTCAATCTTATCTCACACTACTCCCTCATCACATTCCACATTTCAACCAAACTGTACTACTTACCATCCTCCAAATACGTACAGAACTCTCCTCATTTGTGCCTTTATTGATGTTGTTCTCTAGACTTGAAATACTCTCTTCTTACTCCTTCACTACTCCCAGTATCCAGAAGGTCTCTGCCTACTGACATCCTCCTTCTGCTTCCAGGCCCAGCTAAAATGTAGTTTCATCTATATAACTTTCCCTGATTCACCCAGCTGGAATTGGTGTCTCCTTCATTTGATATACTCTCATGGCCCTACTCTTTCTACTTTGCATTATAGTCATGTGCATACATATTTCTCTGAGTAGAACATAAACTCATCAGGGGCAAAGATGTGTGTTTATTAATCTTGTACTTTTCCAGTGCCTAGCATAGTATATTACACATAAGTGGAACATAATAAATGTCTGTTGTATGTATGAATGAAATTCTACCTATCCTATTGTTTTATTCAATCCTATTAAACTGAGGTAGTGGTTTCAAATACTTAGCTGATAGAGAGCTAATGAAACCTCAGACACAGTTAACCGTGCATGGGAAAAACTGTTTTTTGACTGAAAACTGCATCCCTGATCCCAAAGAACCAATTCTCAAACTCCTTCTTGTGTTGCCAGAGGAACTGGAAAAGAGAATGTGGATGATTCAGAGTGAACTCATTTCTACTGGGAACACAACCCAAAATGCATACTCTCACTGTTCTCTTCACGTACAATGAAATAGCTGACTTTGATTATTTGATTATTTAATGTGACTGATATTTGTTAAATGCTATTTGCTAAACTATTTTATTAGGTAAACCTACTTGGATGAATTCAAGCTTAATTTTTTAAAGAGTGGGGACTCAAGCGAGGTGGCAGGGGAAGGGAAAGTTGATGTTTAGAACTTCTTTTCACTTTGGCAGGCCAAAGTGAGGGGCAGAGGGTAGCTGGAATATACAATTTTAACTACTTACTAGAGAGGTATCATAGATTGTGGATACGGAGATGGCCTCAAAGTCACAGAAACCTGGGATCATGCCCCACATCTGACACATTTTGCCTGGGTGAACCTAAGCAAGCCACCTAGCTTCTTATTACCATAGGCATCTCTCTAAAATTACATATCGGAGAGCATCTGCAAATCCACATTGGTTGAGAAAGTGTCTTCACTGAGGACTATCCTTACATTGATACAAATCCAGACAAAAAACAAAACAAAAACAAAAGAGATGAAGAATTCATTGTCATTTAAAACATTTTTTAAAAACCATGTTTAAGTTTTTATTAGATAAGAGGAATAGAGATAACTAAACTACTTGGAATTCTATAGCCTTTTTATTTTGGAGTCATATTAGATTCAGTTTCTAACCTAACTGTAAGTTCTTAAGATAAAGGGTTCCATCCTTTGTGGCTTTTTTCTAATTTTGAGTGACAATGACTGAGTGACTGAATGTCAGTTAACTGCATAGGTAACCAATGGGACAAATAAAATCCCAGGCTAAACACTTTCCCATAAATATATTAGCATTTCCTCTCTTCTTTGTACTAACAATTCATGAACTAACAATTCATGGTTTGAATTTGGCCCACGATATTCTTTGAGAGTGACATTCATCACCCCCAGAGCCATTTAATATGGTGATTTATGATAAGAATATTTCTATGTCACTAAGTGGCTTTATGATTATCATAGCATGCCACTCATTACCCACGTAGATGTTTAATGATGTGACTCATGAGAAATGTATTTACACAGGAGAAATTATTCCATTATTTGAGGCAAAGTTTGCCATAGTTTTGAATGGAAATTGAGATGAGATGAGTGCCAGGGACTTTAGGTGAACAAAGCTAAAATTCTAGCCCAGGAAAACAACACAACTCTGTTCCTCCTGAGATCTCCAAAAGATGGCACATATTTTCAAGAGAGAGTTGTTATGTATCTGCTGACTTTAACATGATTGAGTGGGGATTCATATGAGACATCCCAAGATGGCAAGCTGGGAACTGATCTGGAATATGAACCTGGTGCATATCACTGAGATACAGGCTATACGACTGTAACACATGAACGTTGACTTTGGCCTCCCTTCTCTCTCCCCTCTCTCCTGACAACCCAAGGGACTATCAGGTAACTTGGTGATTTTCATGGTAATGAAAGGCTACATTTGTCAGCCCCAGTGAAGTGGAAGATGGCTCAGTTATCTTGCAAATTGGACCATCTACTTGGATCCATGATACCTTGTTTAGCTGAGTTGAATTCATTCCCCAGTTGTAGACATGGCTGATGCTCACATCTGACAACATGCAACTAGAGAATGGAGCTTCTGCTGCTGATGAAGGGATCATTAGGTGAAGCAACTGAGTTTAAACCCCCCATTAAGGGTAACAACAAGGACAACAACAACAATAATAATAGTAGATTTTGATCAGGAATGGGCCTTAGAGGCCATTGAGTTCAACCTAATTCTGTAGAAGAGGAAAGTGAAGCACTAATGGCTAGCATTTTTATAAATCTCTGAAGTTTGCAAAATGATTCACATATAAGGTCTCATTTTATTCCCACAATCTTGTGAGGTAGGTTCTATTATTGTAATACTCATTTTATAGATGAGGAAACTGAAGCCCCAAAAGATTAAATGACATCAAGTAACATGGCTAGCAAGTGTCTGATTTGAACTCTTCAGCTCTTCCTGATTCTCCATCATCTGATTCATATTATCTCTCCATTACTGTCTTATTCCCCCAGCCCTAATTCCAGCCAAAGGAATTTCTTCAATGTCATAACTCCCACCTCTCCCCTGATAATACCCATCATTTTTTTCTTTTAATGAATCTAAAATAGGCTCTTTCTTTTTACCAAAACACTTCCTTACTATCTATAGAACACATTTCCTCCAAATACTCTCTCTGTCTGAGTAGAATTTGGTTCTTATTACCCTACTCCATTACCCAAAAAGGCCCATGCACAGACACTCACTTATGTATGCAGGCACGCTGACATGTGTACATGAGAACATGCATCTATATCCATGTTGTTTAGTCTATTTTGTCACCACTATTAGACTTCAATCTCTAAATAAGGGTCTTCTCTTCCTTATTTTTTAAACTCCTACAATGCATTGAATGCTGTGCTTGTGATTAAGCAGTTGCTCCCCACAACTACATGGTATAGACATCAATTTTGCTAAGATTACAAAGGATATAAACTAGTGATGATGATGATGATAATAATGACGATGACGATGATGATGATATGTCTGCCTGGAGCTCTGCTTGATACACAGCCATAGCCATCATTAGTATTATGCATGCCTCAATTTGTTAGTCAGCAGCCTTTTCATTCTCAACTCAAGCATCACCTTCTTTTTTTTAATATTTTATTTTTTCTCCAATTACATGTAAAAACAATTTAAACCTTCTTTACTTTTTTTTTCAAATTTTGAGTTCCAAATTCTCTCCCTCCCCCCTCATTGAGAAGACAAGCAATTTAACATAGGTTATACATGTGTATTCATGCAAAACACATTTCTATGTAAGTCATCAAACAGTGCCTTCTTTCCTGAGCTCCCTAGCAGCTAATGCTTTTCCTTTTCAAATTATCTTGAATTCATTTATTTTGCATATATTTGTAAACATCATATTGTCTCTCCTGATGGAAAGCAAGCTCCTTAAAGGTAGGGATTGTTTTTGTTTGTTTGTTTTTTGTCTTTGTATTCCCCTGTGCCTAGCATAGAGCCTGGCACATAGTAGGTACTTAATAACTGCTGATTCAATGACTAATTATGATTTCAGAGGACTAATGAAGAATGCTGCCCTCCTCCTGACAGAGAGATGAAATACTCAAGATGCCCAAGATGTACGCATTTTTAGACCTGACCAATAAAGGAATTTGTTTTCTTTAATTATGCATATTTGTTATAAGGATTTTGTTTTTCTTTTCTTTTTCCAGAGGGGAGGAGGAAAGTGGGAGGGAGAGAAAACAAAAGCTTGTTAATTTAAAAAAAAATTAATTTAGAAATAAATAAGGAAGCAAATAAACAAATGGATGGATATATAAATATATAAACAATAATTAGCTAAATAAGTGGATGAACACATAGATGAATGAACAGATACACAGACAGACAGATAGATAAGTGCTTGTTGATTGGGGGTCAGAAAATCTGGTTTCAAATCCTGGTTCTGCTACTAATTTGCTGTTTGGCCTCGGGCAAGTTGCATCCCCTCTTAGTGCCTTAGCTTCCTCCTCTGTAAATGAAGTGGTTTCTCTAGCATTCCATGATTCCATGAAACAAATACATGTACAAATAGGAGAAAATAATATAGGAGAACGAATGTGGCTTATTATTTATAACCTTTGTTTCCTTTCATTGGCTTAGCACTTGTCCCTGCAAAGCACAAAGCTAGACAGTGGCCCACAGAACAGGGTGGATGAGAATGCTCATCAGGATTAAAAAGCTGAGCAAACACTTTCCCTCCCTTCATAAGCTCATTATGGTATAAAAGGGCACGTGGGCAGAGCAATCTTTCTTAAGTGGAAAAACAGCAACAACCAAAAAAAAAAATGTTAGCTAATAACTCCAGTGACACTTCAGGAGCACATGGCAGATAATTATACCTGAAAGAGGAAAACCTTCTTTCTTCATTTGCTCCCTCACCCTGGTGGAGCCAAGGCTGGCCCTTGGGGATTGAGCTTTTTTCTTTACTCAGGGTCAGTCTATATAGCCTGGTGGTACCCTTTGTTTACAGATCAGGGATGAGACAGTTAACTGACCTATTCACCCATGAACAGCACATCCGCAGTTATGGCCTTGATGAAAAAAGAAATATAATGTATTTTGCAGCTCCTTTTTGTTTTCAGTATCATTAGAATCCATGGTTGCAAGGGCACTGTATTATCGTTTAGCCCCAGGAGTACGTGGGAATAGAATATAATTGGGGAAATGCTTTGTGTGTGTGCGTGTGTGTGAGAGGGTACCATGTCAATTTCAGGTAAAGTTCAAAATTACTGGAGCATAGGATTTTTTGAAAACTATTTGGTAGACTTCTATGAAGTTCCTTCCATCAACTCTATATATCTTCTATGTCCCTAGTTATTACATGTTGCTTCCCCCACTAGAATGTAAGATCCTTGAAGGCAAGGGCTGTTTTTGCTTTCTATGTATCCCTAGAACTTATAGCAAACACTTAATAAATGCTTGTTGACTAAGTTAATGAATCATTTGGGTCTTGAAACTTCTTATCCTCTGTTCTCACCCTAAGTGATATTCTCTTTGTCAAATTATGTATTCTTCCCTCTTGCACCTGTGTTGCAGCTGGCTCAACATTTCATGGAGCTCTTGTTTTTAGGTGCTCTGGATAATTACTGATCACATGCAACCTTAACAAAAACAAATGTCTACATCACAAAATCGGAGGGAGCAAGTGCCTGAATCCAGGGTCAAGGGCTCTAGCTATTGCCTGGCTTAAGTACAACTACACACCCCAGATGAAATCCTTGACCTTTCATCCCTTTTGTTGGTTTAAAAAACAGTTGAAAGAAGCTTCTGTTCTAGTTTTGTTTCTAAGACAAAGTCAGATGGTCCCTGTGTTTGAGGTGGGAGGTGAGTTGTCGCTTTGTTTGTTTTTTTCCTCCTTAAGACAGAGAGCACCACAAGGTCTGTGGAAGGCATGATGCTGAGCAGGAAAGATAGGATGGTGAGGTGAGGGCTAAGTCAGGTGAGGTAATGCTATGTGTGTAAGGGCATAAAAGTCACATTTGTTCATGAGTCAGGAGAAGAGAAAGGTGGAGAAGTTTAATGAAGCTTCTTTATTTGATAGTTACAAATGGTTGATGTTGCTATTTTTTTGCAGGGGATTAACAGGGTTGTGGTCTAGCTCTGTGATTTCATTTCTTCCACCAATGCATATGGGCAACTGGATGGAAAAGTTGAGTGACTTGCATGTGGTCACATGCATGTGTAGGAATCAGAACTTGAACCCTGATCTTCCTAACCATCCCTACACCTACTATGCCGTGTTCTTTCTCCCATGACACCATAGCCCTACCTATCCCTTTGAATCTGGGAAAGGGAAGTTAATTAGTGAGGTTTCCCCCAGAAACAAATAATGCCATAAGAGACATAGCATGCCTTAATTTTATCCAGGGATTTCACTGGATCTTAATTTAGAGCTAGAAGGTACCTTAGAGGTCATCTAGTCCAGGTCTCTAATTTTACAGGGTCAGCCTGTGAGTCTGGAAAGGTTGGGTGACTTATCCAAGGTAACACTGGTGTTCAGTGGCAGAGTAAGGATTTGAAGCTTTTCCCACTTGTCCTTTGCTAATTCCCTAGTGCTTTAATATGTCTTAGTTTTTTAGGTAATGAGTACATGCTAAGAAGAGTCAGTAATCTGAATCACTGTATCATTTGAATTAAAAAATGAGCCAGAAATCAATAAGTACCAGGAAGCTTCTGCTCACTGCATTATGATGGGTTTGGTTTTGTTTTGTTGACACTCACTTAAATAAGGAGTCTTTCATCTGAGCTGAGTTGTGGAAGAGTTGATTCAAGAATGGTATCAAAGTGAATTCCAGGGAAGAGAGATGGGTTTAAAAGTTCCCATGGCTTTCTTGTAAGTCTGAGATACCCAAAATTGTCAACAAGGGCAGGCTGCTGACTTGCCAGATGCTTTCAGCTCAGCCATGTCTCTATAAAGAATAAGAGTGACACAGGAGCTGTTTGGTAATCCTGGAATTATTCTGATGACCTCAGCAGTTAGCCTGAAACAATTGCATTCTGTAGAAAAATATGTGGTCAACTTTCAAGGCTGTGTTTTACACAATAGTGCTTTGGAGTATGTGGAATGTGGTCACCTTTGCACACAGGGCTATTCTCCTCTTATCCTGAGCTGATACCATGAGGTGTGATAGTTGGTATAAATCTCGGCACAGGAAATGGCCAAAGAATGGCAGTCATACCTATAAATGCCACCCCAGAGATGTTTTTTGTTGTTGTTGTTGTTTTGTTTGTTGTTTGTTCTTTGGCTAGGTAATGGGGTTAAGTAACTTGCCCAAGGTCACACAGCTAGTAAGTGTCAAGTGTCTGAGGCTAGATTTGAACTCAGGTCCTCCTGACTCCATGGCTGGTGCTCTATCCACTGCGCCACCTAGCTGCTCCCCCCAACCCAGAGATATGAACAATCTTATTTAAAGGGCTTGAGTATGGCAAGTAAATTAACTCTTTCAGGCTACCAGGCTATAATTGAATACCTTAGGAGAGCTGTCTTGCCAAATGGTGACCTGCCTGGAATAGATAATTTACCTTCTATGAGTGAATATTTCACATGTAGTATTTTTCTTGTCTTGGCTCACCATAGAAAAAAGTACAATTAGATTTTATCACACTCTCCTGCAAGGGCCACATCTCCCTCGAACTTTTATAGAATGCTTCATGCACTGGCAGTGCCCAATAAATGGTCAATAATAATAGTAATAACAATAATAATCATGTAAGTACCTTTCATCTAAACCTCTTAAAGTATTTTGCAAACATTAATTAGGCAAGCCTCACAACACTTCTCTGTTTTTATATTATCTTGCACCCTTTTACAGATAGGTAAATTGAGACCCAGGGAAGTTAAGTGACTGGCCTAAGGTCACAAAACATGTTAAAAATAATAATAATAACACTTGGTATTTATGTAGCATGTCTTCTGAGGAAACACAAAAATATGGTAAAGATAATCTTTGTTAATATCCTGGAGAAAAGCAGATGGTAAGTATTAGTGTCATTTTATAGCTGAGTAAACTGGGGCATTTGTATCTAGTAACTCAGGTTGCATTGGAAATAAAGCCTTGTACCTCCAGCATGCTAGAGCAATGTTCTGGCTCCTGCATTACTCTCATTTTCCTGTTCCAACCATGGGGCAGATTCAGTGTTATTTTTCAAGTTTATAGGAACTGTGCCTATTTTTGGTAGCAGGAGCAAGTTGCAGAATGATAGCAGATCACAATGCCAGGTACGAGTTTGTGCACATCCCCAACTGAGAAGTCAAGATCTACAAACATCAAGGAATGGAGGAGAGAGGTGTTCTAAGACATCATGACCCAGGGGCTGAAATGGGAAGGGTCAGGAATGAGAAGGTGTGTGTGAGGCAGGACCACCTCACAGTGAACTAGCTTTGTTGATCTCAGTTACTAAACCGGGTTCTAGTCGACAACTCGGTTTAGTGGTTTCATTCTTATCACAGGAGTGAGTGGTAGTTCAGCCACCACGACCACTTTGCATTTTCAACAGACTTTGGACAAGTCATTTAATTTCTCTAGGCCTCAGTTTCCCCAGCTGTAAAATGAAAGGGTTGCACTGGATGGCCTCTGAGGTCCCATTAACCTCTAGAGATCTATGATCCTATGAACTTTCGGGTCCCTTAAAGCTCTAAATCTGTGGTCCTGTGGTAATTAACACGCTTTTCTGAAGTCACAACCCCTGGCTAGGGAATGACAGTGTCATGATAAAAAATGTTCACCTAAAATCCTACCTTCTACAAGTTTTCCCTAACTCCTCTTAATTTTCTCTTAAATTATTGCCTATTTATCCTGTAACACAGCTTGATCTGTCCATATTTGGTTGCATGTTATCTCCCCATTAGACTGTAAGTTCCTTGAGGGCTGGGACTGTCTTTTGTCTCTTTTTGTATCCTGAGGGCTCAGCACAGTTCCTGGAACATAGTAGGTGCTTAACAAATGTTTGGGGCAGGTAGGTAGCATGGTGGATAGAATGGATAGACCCAAAGGAGGTTACTAAGAGTCAGACGTGACCGGGCAACAACCACAACCACCATGATTTACTGTAGAAATACTGCTGTGGCGGAGGAAAACCAGGCCCCACATGAACTTCTAATACCTAAATGCACATTTCAGTCCCTTGAGATATTGTGCAGACAGTACCAGACTTGGAGTCAAGAGGGTATTGGTTTGGATCTGTTTCTTACTAGCTCTATGACTTTGGACAAGTTTTCATTTCCCTCACCTGTATATTAAGGGTATTGTGTTAGATAACCTCTGGGGTCTAAATCTGTGATCCTTTAAGAGAAAGAAGTGGTGGGCTTCAAAGACACCAAGTTCTTTATCCATAACAAGCAGCTGATTGTTGACTGCCCCCTCACCAATTCTATTCAATAAACATTTGTTTGCTGTTGTTGTTCAGTTTTGTCTGAATTTTCCTGACCCCACCTGGGGTTTTCTTGGCAAAGATACTGGAGTGGTTTGCCATTTCCTTCTCCAGTTCATTTTACAGATATGGAAACTGAGGCAAACAGGGTTAAGTGACTTGCCCAGGGTCACAAACAGCAAGTATTTGGTGCCAGATTTGAACTCAGGTCTTCCTGATTCCAGTCCCAGTGCTCTAAAGAGCCACCTAGCCACCTAAAAGTCATGGTGGACTACTATAAAGACAGCCACTTAAGCTTTTGGGGGTGGCGACACTTCACTTGGTTAGGGATTTGACGCTGGATTTGCATAAACCTAAGAGAGTCAATTTCTTTGTAAATAAGGTATGCTTGATTAATGTGTGCCCTTGCCCTTTTCCATTTCTCCTAACCCCACCCCCCCAAATGATGAATTCTAAGCTTTGTCTCCACCATCACTTAGGTGGGGGCGGGAAGGAATGGCAGGCAGCTGTTTGGAGTATGTGTGTTTGAACACACAAATATCTACATAAGCCCACAACTAAAGAATGTGCACCTATTTCCCTCTCTTTCTGCTTTCATTTATGAAATTTTACATATTAACCTACCACAATGAGTGGTAAAGAGAAGTTAAATAATACAGATGTAGGTTCTTAGGGGAACTCCCTCTTTTCTCCCCACATACACACACACTTCTTAACACTGGGTGGTAATTCTCAGTTCTGCAGAGATTCAGTGAAAGAAGCTGCCTAAGTAAAACCACCTCCTTACTCTCCCCCATCTTGCCCACTGAAGCACCAAGTCGTGATTGACTGTGCCGCTATTATTGAAACTCTCTTGCTTTCATTATTTCACAGCTGCTTAGTCTGCCCTTGCATTCTTGTTTTCTAATTGGGACAAGTAAATCAGCTATCATATGAGTTGGCCACAGTCCCTAGGTCTACATCAGAAGAAACTCCAGCACGCTAAGTTCAGGGGTAAAGCCACAAATATTCTTGTTAATTCACAAGGCACACTTCTTTTTATAAAGATGAACCTTTTATAAAATGTCATGAGATAAGAAATGTGCAAGAACAGCATAAAGATAGGATAATGCCACCAGGCTGAGACAAAAAATGCATGCTTATAGTATAAGATGTTTAAATATACAGAACTCTGTGGAACATTAATATTTCTAGCTTTTTTATGATAGTCACCAATGTGTCTTTTATGAATAGTATGTAAATTCCAGTGTAATACTTATCTGTTATGCTAATAATAATCATAATAAAAATAATAGTATTTATATAGTGTTTTAAGGTTTACAAACTGCTTTACATATTAACAAATTTCATCCCCACTAAAACCGTGTAAGGTAGGAGTTATTATTACCACAATTTTATAGATGAGGTCACTGAGGCATAGAGGTTAAGTGACTTACCCAAGGTCACACATCTACTAAGTGTCTGAGAGTCAAATTTGAACTTGGGACTTCCTGACTCCAGCTCAAGGCACAACATGGTGGGGTAGATCAATAAATCCACTTCTACATACTTTTCCTGTCTCATCTTTAAGATTTTCATTTCTTGATGATTTTTAGTAGATTATAAATGTGCATCGTTATAACTGCATATTATGACTGGGATAAAGAGATTGGAGCAAAAATCTAAATGAATCTGAATCTGAAAACTTTCCTGAGCCTTGAAAACAAAGCAGTTTAAAAATGTTCCCTTCTTTTTTAAGTCATGCTTCTCCACTTATTGGTTTGGTTCCTTAAGAGCAACACTGAAAAGTATTTTAAAAATAATGCTTAAAAAAAAACATCCCTATTACTTCCTTGAATAGAACCTGGGAAAACCAGAAATCTGTAAAAATACTCTAGAAGTGGGCATGTATAAGAAGAGTTCCTAGACTGTTTGTAGAGTTTTAGACATACTAAGGATCTCACCAAGTTGCACAGTTAAGCATAAAAGGATAATATTGATAATAGCTAGTATTTATATAGAGATTCAAGATTTGTAAAATACTTTACAAATATCATCTCATTTTACCTTTGCAACAACCCTGGGAGTTAGATGCCATTATCATCCCTATTTTACAGATGAGGAAACAAAGGCAAACAGAAGCTAAGTGACTTACCCAGGGATACACTGCTAGTAAGTATCTGAGGCAACCTTTGAATTTGGGTCCATTACATAATAAAAAACAGTAAGGAAGTTCACTGATGCTAGAAATTTTACAAGAAGCGAAGACTCAACTAAAATCAAGTACTCCTTAGCCATTTGTATTTAACAATCCAGTCTCTGATATGACAGAATATTAACAGATACTTTCTTACCCCATCCATGTGGATTCGGACATTGGGAGTCAGTCGGTATGGACTAGGCTGTGAACCTCTGGGATCTGTCCTGGTTTTCCTGCTTGGGTCCTGAGAGGTCAGTATGCCAGGTCTTCGGATGGAGCCCACTCTCACCATGCTCTGACCCGATCGGACGCCATCCAGGAGACGCACCAAGAGCAAGTTGGCTGGGAGCTCCTCAATACCGCAGAAGACCAGGGTTCTGCATTCTGGACACCTCAGTTCCTTGCGTGCTTTGAATATCCTCTGCAGACATGGTTTACAAAAGGTGTGCTGGCAGGGGAGGACTTTGGCTGTGACATCGAGCTTTTCAAAACACACGGGACACTCCAGAAGATCAAGTAACGCCAAATCATCCATCTTATTTTAAAACTCCAATCCTGGCCTGAACGGACAGAGTCCACATGGTAAGGTGACCTGAGACAAGAGTGGGGGATGGGAGAGCAGGTCAGATCTGTCCTCAGGAGAATACCAGCTGGGTCCTGGATTTCAGAGAATCTTGCCGTCTGAAGAAAAAGAGAGGATAAAAAAAAAATGTGACTGCTTTGAAATGTATCCCACCTACATTGTGAAGCAGTGCCTCATAAGGCAATTTGCAAGTGTGTACTTTGTTCCCGAATTCAAGTTTCAAGTGAGTCATTGTGATTCAGTAGTAGCAGGTACAGCATTGCCTCTCAAGCCGGCTGCAGGAATCAGAGGGGGCTTTCAACTGGGTGACAAATAACTGGAGTTTCAGAGGGAAAGCTAAAATCCAAGGTGAATAATTCATATTGACGTGGCTATGCTAATTCCTACCTGGAAATGGAAGCTAGGGGTGGGTTGGAAAGTACAAACCTGCCTCAGTCTCAATTTTGAAAACTTTTAACTCATAGCAGAATCAAAACCTCTTAGAGGATATAGATCTATGACTTTCTTTCCTCATTTTTTTCTAGGCATATGTTTGATTATAAGAGGCAGCTTGCTCTAGTAGACAGCAGGCCAACCTTAGAGTCAGGCAGTCTTGCCTTAGAGTCATAAACTCACTTTGTGACCATGGGCACAGGGCATTCTATTAGGGTAGGGTACGGGGAAGCATGTACACAAATAAATACAGAATAATTTGGAGAGAAGTGTACTATTAACTGAGGGATCAGAAAAGGCCTCTTGTAAAACTAAATTATGGAGGAATTACCAATCTGCAACAGCAAAGGTGTACACTCTACACCTGGAGTCCCTCACAATTCTGCCCTTCTGACCTATCCCCCCCCCAAAAAAGTTAATTACAAAGCAATATACTATGCAGATGTAAGGTTAGCATCTTTTAGATATGTTTCTTGTATGAGATTTCTTAGTAATGCATGGGAAAACTCTCATCTAGCAACCTATTTCAATAATAATTTTACCCCCAACTGCAAACTGGACGCTTTAAGCCTCACTCTGCTTACTTAGCGTGATTATCTAAGACAACCACAGAAGGCAATATTCCTCCCACAATGTAAAGTAACTGAGCCTGTTTAGCTACTTTGACAACAGTTCTGAGTTTTAACTGAAACAGATAGGAATTCTGGACTGCAGCCACAACGTCCAAAAACCAAGCCGAGTCCAGAGTTCACAGGTGTGTGTTTTTCTGTGAATATGTGTGTGTGTGTGTGTGTGTGTGGGTGGGTGGGTGTGTTGAAAAGTTCCCAAAGTCAAAACCCTAAATCTCAGAAATCCTGTCCTTCCTCTTGATGGGTGTAATGGCCCTCCCGAACTCGCTAGAGCTAAGTAAGCCTCTCGGAAAAGTCCGTCGCTCCACACGCAGCACTAAGCCAGGCTTCAGGGCTTGTGCGTACTGAGTAACTCTTGGGGAGAAGGCAAAGAAAAGATCGTGGTCTGCCCCCTAATAAGCAAGAGAGATCTTAAATGCAGAAAGATAGCTCTGGGTACTCCCACTGCTCACCCGCTCCCCAGCTCCCCCGCTCCCCTCAAAGATGCCACGCTCTGGCTCGCTACGGTACATAGTCAGCTCCCGGCCAGTTCCGCCACTAACCTCACGCCGCTGACCTTTGCAGAAGGAGCTCTGCAGGCGCGCTCAGCCCAAGTGTCTCGTGTCTTCTCCCCAAGCTGCAGCCGCCTTGAAAACTTTAACAACTATGTATGTTACTCATTTGGATGGCTCGGTTTACTCATCCAGCTCTGTTAACGCTTTCGCCGCCGGGCTGCAGACTCTCAGCAGGTTTCGGGAGGAGGAAGTACACTCCCTGTGGCGGAGCCCATTGTTTTTGCCGCCCTGTTTATTTCTGGGAAAAGGCGAGATTGAGGAACTAGATTAGGAGGGCGTAAATAAGAGCGAGCCACCGGACCAATGCACGTGTATGGTTTGCACGTTCACCTTTTCCATTCACTGTCTAAGAAGTTGAAACATGTCTCTGTTGTTATCAGACAAAGAAAGTCAACATCATTCCCTTCATCTTAAACCTTGAACCCTCGTGAGGGTTGAAACAACCTACGCACTCTCCTACTCCTATTGTAACAGCACGAATGCCTGTCTAAGATCTGACCCATCATATAATTGTGTTACCTGGAAGAGATCTTAGAGGTCAACTTGCCTAATACTTTAATTTCCAGGTGAAAGGCCCAAGAGCAGTGAAGTGACTAGTCCAGGGTCACTAGTTAATGATAACTGGGACTAGGCCCTAGTTGTCTTTACTTATAGCTCAGTGCTTTTCCCATATTACGATGTCTCACAACATAAAAATTGTAATTCTTCTATTGTTTAGCAAGTACATTAAGATAAACCCGTGGGGATAGACAACAAGCTATAACGGAGCGGTTATTTATATGTTTTTCAAACTTTGTCCAGTGCTGTTCTGAAAAATACTCATCTAAAAGAAAATGCATTTTAGGTATGGAGTAGAACAGATGTTACCTGACTATTTCTGAGCAGAACTTTTTTTTTGTTAACCACTTTTTGTTGTTCCGTTGTGTCCAACTCTCTATAACCCTACTTTGGGGTTTTCTCGGCAAAAATACTATAGTGGTTTGCTATTTCCTTCTACAGCTCATTTTACAGATGAGGAAGCTGAGGCAAACAGGGTTAAGTGACTTTCACAGGGTCACACAGCTATTAAATGTCTGAGGCTGAATTTGAGCTCATAAAAATAAGTCCTCCTGATTACAAGCCCAGTGCTTTATCCATTGTGCTACCTAGCTGTCCTAACCACTTTACTTCATAGCTAACCAAATTTGAGAAATATTTTTCTGTTCAATTTTGTAGATTCCTATACCATTTTTATACATATAAGCTCCTGCGGTGTCCTTATCACCTCTTCCAAATAATTGCTGGCCTTAGTTTGTTGCCCTTTGGAAAGCCAAATGAAATTCCTGGCTTTTAATACTCTTTTACTCTGTTCCTTAACCCATAAATTTATAACCCATTCTTTCTCCCCAACTCCCCAATCTATCTGGGAGCTTTCTTGTCAAAATGAATTTTTTGGAAGATGCCTGTAAATATTGGTTTTTTGTTTTAATGGAAAATGTAATTCATCCTTACTACACACACACAAAACTTGATAATGTACTATACAAATGCAAACATTTTAGGAAGGGCAGTAGGATCAGACCAGGGATTTCATTAATGTAAGGAAGGTCCCAGTGTGAAAACTCCCTCCATTAATGTATTATCTAAGAGAGTTGCCTGGGGGCATTGATAGATTAAATGATTTGTCCCTGAATCACAGAGCTAGAAAGCACTAGAGTCAAGACTTGCCATGTCTTCCTGGCTCCAAGGCTGTTCCTCTGTCTCCTGTGCCACATTACTTTTCATATGCAAACCTTTATCTTTTTTTATTGGAGCAGGAGAACTTCCTCTTCTGGGTGAAGAATTTCCTCTACTATTGTAGATTGGCACCTTCTCTTCAATTTATGGTCTTACAGAGTGACCTGGTTACTCAAAGATTAAGTGACTTGTCCAGAGTCATATTCGTCAGAGGCAGGACAAACAGTCAATAAACATTTATTAAGCACCTACTATGTGCCAGGCTAGGTGGCAAAGTGGGTAGAGTGCTGGCCCTGAAGTCATGACTCATCTTCTTGATTTCAAATGTGGCCTCAGACACTTACTAGCCATGTCACCCTGGGCAAGTTGGGAGCTGAAGAAGGAAATGGCAAACTACTCCAGTATTTTTGCCAAGAAAACCCCAAATAGGGTCACGAAGAGTCTGACACAGCTGAACTACAACAACAGTGTTTCAGACACTGTGCTAAGCAGAAACATATGTATAGATACACATTTTCACATACATATGCAAATTTGCATTATACAATTTATACATACAATGTCAGGTCAAGTCACAGGCAAAATTGTGAAGCATGTGAGGTTTCTCGCTTCTCTTCTTCCTCATCTCCCTCTGTTCCATCCTTATTGTCTTTTTTTTAGCAGCACTTTCCCTGTACAGGATTATGTTTTCATGCTTTCACTGAAGAGCTCAACAGATAAAATAATTCATAGTAAGATGCTTACTAATTATTATCATGAACAATGTTAATACCCCTTATTAATAAGGGACTTCATAATCCAGCCAGTGCTGGGATTATTTGCATTTTAAAAGAGGAAACCTGGTGAAAGCAATGGTCTACCCAAAGGAATAAGTTGTTAATGGTGGAATTTCAGACATCAGTGCCAAACCAGTGAAAAAGATCATTCAGGAGAAGCAGGTCTTCCCAAAGTCCCTTATGATATACCATATAGGTGACCATCTAGAATACTTCAGGGATGACTAACCTTGACTGAAACTTTGGCAGGGAATTCTGTTTGTAGATGGTCCTTTATCTTCAGAGGCTGGCCGATAGTATTAAGTCAGGATTTACCCCAGTCTTAAATGCTTATTTGGCAGCAGTTCAGATGAATATCTAAAGCATATAAACAAACCAACAAATAAAAACCAACAAAGTGAACCTCCCCAGACTCTAGGCTCCTACCTCTTTTTTTTTTTCACCGTACATGTAGCCTGTTGTCAGCAGTTGTGTTTGTAAAGGTATCATTGGCTGTATGTATTACACTTAAAATAAGTATGTAACATTTGTACCTACTGTTTATATTTGCAAATGTACCTTACTTTATCTAATTGTCAAGTTCCTGAAAAGTTATAGTCCAATTAAGATTGGACTGTAACTTAAGACTAGTCAATTTTAGTAAATCAGACCATACTTTATGTTCATTCCTGATTGGTCTTTAGTTGACAGTTGCTTTAGTGCTTCAGCTTTCCCTCCCCATAGCCATGAGTGTCAAACAAGTACTCATCTATGGTCATGTAAGTCCATGAAGATTATACAATTACAGAATCTTAGAATCAAAAACCTCAGAGTTTAGAAGGGGCTTCAAGTCATCTAGTCAATTGATCAATAAACATTTGTTGTTGTTACTCTTCATGACCCCATGGACCCCATGCCAGGTCATTCTATTCTCAACTATCTCCCGAAGTCTGTCCAGCTTCGTGTTTGTTGCTTCCATGACATTATCTCTCCATCTCATCCTCTGCTGTCCCCTTTTCCTTTTGCCTTCAATTGTTCCCAACATGAGAAACTTTTCGAATGAATCCTGTCTTCTCGTTACATGGCCCAAATATTTAAGCTTCAACTTCAGTATTTGACTTTCCAGTGAATAGTCTCAATTAATTTCTTTAAGTTTTGACTGATTTGATCTCTTTGCTGTCCGAGGGACTCTCAAAAGTCTTCTCTAGCACTATAAATTAGAAAGCATCAATTCTGCATCACTCAGCTTTCCTTATGGTCCAACTCTCATAGGCATACATTGCTACTGGAAAAACCATAGCCTTGACATTATGGAACTTTATTGACAAGATAATGTCTTATTTTTAGTATGCTGTCCAGATTTGCCATCTCTTTCCTTCCAAGGAGCAGATTTTTTTTTTTTTAATTTCATGGTTGCAGTTGCCGTCTGCAATGATCTTTGAACTCAAGAATGTAAAATTTAACACTACTTCCATTTCTTCAACTTGTATTTGCCAGGAAGTGGTGGAAACAGTTGCCAAGATTTTGGATTTTTTGATATTAAGCTTCAAGCCAGTTTTTCCACTCTCCTCTTTCACCCTCATCAAGAGGCTTTTAATTTTTTTTTGTTTAGTCATTTTCTTCAGTCGTGTCTGACTCTCTGTGACTCCTTTTGGGAAGTTTTCTTTTCCTGCTTATTTTACAGATGAGGAGCCTGAAGCAAACAGGATTAAATGAGTTGCCCAGGGTCACACAGCTAGTAAATATCTGAGGACATATTTAAACTTGGGAAGATGAGGCTTCCTGACTCCAGGTCCAGCACTCTATCCACTTTGCCACCTAGCTCCCCAAACATTGATGAAATGTCTCCTAAGTGCCAGATGGAGTGCTAAATGCTAGGGATAAAAAAAAGGGGCAAAAGTCCCAACCCTTAAGGAGCTTGAAATCTAATGGGGATTTAACTAATTAATTAACTAATCTAACTTCCATCTGAAGCAAAAATTCATCTCCCCTCCCACTAGTTTCCTTACTTAATGGAAACTTTTTGTAAAATTCAAGAAATATTTTGTAATATAATTAACTGCTCTCTAAATCATCCATTTTGAATATTGAGCTTGTCATATCTTTTTTGTTGTTGTGTGTTAAGCATGTCACAAATGTAAGGATTTGTCTTCTATTTCTCATATCTAACTAATTCGTAGGACAATACTAGATACACATTAGGCTCTTAATGAGGCTTGTTGGTTATTTCCTGCTTGCTCAAGTTGTCTTTGCACTTTTAGTTTCTAATAATGTTAGGTCACATTTGGCACCTTAATTGAAAGACCAGAGGGATGTGGAATGGCTAATTGCTTACCTATACAGGTAAATTTCAGGAGAACAGGGACCATTTCTTTTCTAAACTTGACTTCTTCTCCAGCGTAGGACTGGCATAGGACTCTGTACACAGTAGGTGCTTAAAAATGTTTGTTAGATGCCTGGATTCATGTATGAAGCGTTGAGAGTCAAATGCAACAAATTAAATGGTTGTTTAATTTGTCACCTTTCCTTAAGGGTTGTGATCCCAGAATTTGGTTGGTTCTGAGGTTCCTTCTAGAGGTCTCAGGTTTGGGACAGAATTGAAGTATAGGCTAAGCATCCCTTCTCTATGCCACTACTGTCCTGTGAGACACTCCTGGGGAGGGCTCTGAGCCATTCTGAGCTTCTTGGGAATCTCTGATCTGGAGAAAACCAGGGGCCTACCTGGATCTTTGAGACTAGTACCAGAAATGAAACATGCCTTCTCTCCCCATTTCCTCTGCACACTGCTCTAACCTACGAGCTATAAGGATGAAGCAAATCAAATAACCATTTGGCTCTTCTTGTATTGATAATTGTCTATATGGGCCATACAACCCATAAAGGAAACATGTGGTAGCTTAGAGACAGAGCAAGGAAGAATATTGCAGTAAACTTCTCAGATGTTTTCTAAGTCCCAGGGCAGTTGTTCCTCTCCAGTCCCCAGCACCTAACTTCTTCCAGGAAAGAAAGTCCAGTGGGATTGATTTTTCCTTCCCTCTTTAGAGAAATATGGTTTTTGCTATCATTAGTTCATCATAGGTGCTTAGTCTGCCTATTGCATTCATAGTCTTAAGTATTCTTATGTGAATGGAGAGGAGACAGAAAGTACATGTTGCAATTAAGAATTTTGAAGCATAGCATATATTAACTACAAAGTTAATAAAATAATTAAAGCAGGGTGAGTTGAGATCCATGCCATTATTAGCATATTTATTATAGTTAAGAACAAGATGACTATCTTTTAAAATCATTGATAAAACTACTCAGGCTGCTGTGAGTTATGGTTAAGCCATACTTGATATTGTTTCTTACCAAAGAAAAGAGTTGTGATTTGTCCTCCTGCTCCCCAACCTGTCTTCCCACTTTTTAATTCTGATACTTCCTTCCTGTTGAAGTCAGGAGGTGTTTTGCCTCAAAACTACTGGCAGGATGCAACCTTAAGTCTTTTTTTTTTTTCCAACCCTAAGTCTTATAAAAAATTCAGGGCAAGTCTCTGCAAAAGCAGTGATTCGACTAAGTTGTTGAGTAACTTGTAATCCTACAAATTTGCTGAAACAGATAGGAAAGTTGTAAAATGTTCTTCCTCCTAAATGCCTACAGAGGTGCCAGATTTCTCATTCCACAGAGATGGCCTTTAGGAGTATACTGAATGTACAGGAAGTAAATGCTTTATCATCCTTGGTATTTTTCCCCTCAGTTCAAAACTGTCAGGCTTTCTTCCCTGCCTTCTCCTGAACCTTCTTCACTTTGTGGTAGATTTGAGTGTCTAAATGTGCCTCCTATTTATGAACTGACTCAGAATTTTATTCTTCTTCTGGTCTTTTTTGTGACTTCTGATTGGCTATTAGCCTGTGGTCATGCCTGCAACTAGAATCCTGTATTTGACTTTGGAATCCAAATTAACACCTCCAGCCAATTCCCCACTTTGCTTCCCTTCTCTCTTTGCTGGAACAAAACATTTTGTGTATCCATCCAACCTGTCTATCTTACTTCATCCAATGTATGATATTCAATGGACCCTAACTTCCTCTTTATTTTCCTGAGGGAACCTCTCTCAAGGTTTCTGTATTATGAGATATTTTTGTACCCTGAAGAGCCAGAAGGGGAAGATGAGGCTGAATATTTCTTCAAACCTGGGGATATCCTTGAATTATAGGGTAAAATGAGCATTTAATACATGAAAAGGGTCTCTTTAGGCAATATTGACTATACCTTATTGCATTTCCTTTCTAGACCTTTATGTCCAGTAGCATTCAACACAATCCAAGCAGTATAAGATGACCTTTGGAAGCAAAGAAACTTTCACACAATATCATCAGATTAATCCATGGGAGAAAAAGAAAAGGGAATTGATGAGAAACAGAAAGGGGAAAAAAGATTTCACTTTGAAGCTGAAATAATGCAAAGTGCCAGCAGACTAAATAAAGGCTGAGAAATAAATCTGGTTAAAAACTCCTTTGGTTTCTTAATAACACATGGAGAATCCCATAAATAAAACAAGAATCATCATCTTCATTTTCTTTTCTTTCCCAACTTCTGACTGTGGACTTTCTATCTGTTATCCTAGAAATATATATATATTTGTCCTGCCACATGTCTGGCTTTTCCATTTACAATTCACTGGTGGCAATTAGCAGTGGGTAGGCTGGGAGTGTGGGTTGACAGGGAAGATAATTCTGGGAGGTGAACAGCTCAGACCATCTTTCTCCCTTCCCCATTTTACTTCATGAGAGTTAAGAATTGGTTGGATTCCCTCTCCATATGCCTCAAGGCAGTAGATTGAAATAGATCTTCAGACATCAAACTTGACCTTTGGTTAAGTCTAGTTTGAAGAACCCTGGATGTGTAAATTCTTAGGGCCAACCTGGGAGTTTGGGTTCATTCTGGACCCGATGAAGTAAGGATGGCCCAGATTATACTGGTCCATTGTGATTCACTCTAGGTTGGAGTAATGCATCCAGTCAAAACTGTCAGAATTTATCTCAATGAATTGTTGTGCTACCAGTGGGGGAAAATTAATAATATTATTTAAAATTAATTGGTATATTTTTTTGGATCATCTGGCTACTTTGACAATATTTCCACTCTCTCCCCTTTCCTCACAATTTTTATACCACACTTTCAAGAAGGTCTATTACAGAATGAGTAAATCAGGAAAGGTGAAAAAAATAAACAATGACAGTTCAAATCTCAGCTCAGAAACTGTGTGACCTTCAGATGGCCTCTGAGGTGCCTTCTAGCTCTATAACCTTAAGGTCTGTGACCTTAAAACTAATTTTGGTCATGGAGAACAGATAATGAAATGTACTTCCCTCTTTTTCAGAGAGAGTGGGAGGGAGACTGCAGGTAGAGAACAATACATACACTTTCTGACATTGTCATTTTATGGTTTAGTTTTGCTTAACTGTTTTTCTTGGTTGCAAGAGAGGGATAAGTCAAAGTTGATGATTAGGTTATAGCTGGTAATGACTGTGATATAAAAATGAATGGTATTAAAATTTATGAAAAGTTAAAAAAGGAATATTTCTTGATTTTAAAGTGATAGCTGAGGAAAGAACTATATTTAGCAAAGAAAGTACACAGTTTTACACTTGCCTTTTTTGTACCTAACCTTTAGAGGTCTTATTTAATATGTAATATACAATGTATATTAATTAAGACATCGACATGAAAGGTAGTTTGAATATTCTAAGCCAACTTAAAGGGTGTGTGTGTTATGTGTGGGGAACTGATTAGAACTCTACATACCATTGTAGTAATCCCTCTTCAACGTTGGCTAGTGTTCCAACTGGCAATCCCCATCTTGGCGTCCTTACCCACAAAAGGCTTTACTTGTCCGGAAAAGAGGGTGAATATTCAATTAATGGGAAGAGAACAAACATGCCCATATTGGTAAGAACTTGTCTTCCCACTCTTACAAGGGGGCGGGGTGGGGGGGGAAGGGGAAGGACTGTGACTTTTGGAAGGGAGGGGCAAACAAGATGAAATGATTGGTGTCACTTTTGAAAGCACAGAAAGTTCTGTAGTACTACTTTTCCACCCTTTGAGAGGGGTGATCTCATCCTCTGCTAAATCTACATTCTCCTTTGGTTTCTGTAGTTTTAGAGTGGAGCCAATAGGAGAGTGTTGCTCTATATATGCTATGGGTGAATAAGAATCCTTCACATTTGTGCAATGTGGCAGTTCTTTAGTGTCCAAAGCACTTTCCTATAATCTCACAAAAGCTTTGTGAGTTAGCCAGAACAATTATAACTAGCCCCATTTTACAAAAAAGAAAAGGGAGTCTAAGGGAAGTTTAGTGACTTACTCAAGATTACACAGCTAGTCACAGGCAGGATGGGAACTTGAATCCAGATCTTCAGACCAGTATTGCTCTTCACACTAGACTAGGGGTAGGGAACCTGCAGCCTTGAGGCCATATGTAGCCTTCTAGGTCCTCAAGTGCAGCCCTTTGATGGAATACAAACCTCACAAAGGGCTGCACTTGAGGACCTAGAGGGCCACATGTGGCTTCAAGGCCAAAGGTTCCCCACCCCTGCTGACTGGACCATATATATATATATATATATATATATATATATATACACATACACACATATTTGTGTATCTCAGCCTTGCAAATAAGGTACAAAACTTTCACCAGTCCAAATTTGATTCTGCTAGCCCAGTTTCCATGAGGAGACCGTTAGATTTTAAGGTTGATTCCTTGAATGTAATTTTTCCTTTACCTAGCATCGATAGTTTATTCATTGTAGGTGAATGGACACATTATTCAATTCAATCCAATGCAATTCAATGAGCTTCAGTTAAGTGCCTACTATATGCCAGGCAGGGTACTAGATAATGACATACAGATAAAAATGAAAACAGTCTCTGCCCTCAAGATACTTACTTTCTATTGGGAGCAAACAATATATACCCAGATAAGTGTAACAAGTATTTCTAATGCCTTCTGGAAGAGAGGGCACTGGGTCAGTGAAGCATGAGACAGCAACTCAAATAGAAATGGGGTTCCCCTAATCCATCCAAAAAGATCCCTGAAGGCTGTTTAGTTTTAAAGTGTAATATTATCTTTGCTCTATTGTATTTTTATTTTGTTAAATATTTCCCAATTACATTTTAATCTGGTTCAGACTACACTTGGGAGCATTGGGCTACATGCTACTCATGGGCTGTATGTTTGACACATCTGGTGTAATGGATAAGGAAACAGACTTGCTATCAGAAAGACCTAAGTTCACATGCTAGCTGTGTGACCTGGAGTAAATTACTTAATTCTCCTGGGCCTCAGTTTCCTCATCTATAAAGAGAGAGGGTTGGACTCAGTGGAATCTAAGGTACCTTCCAGCTCCAAAGCTTACCTTCTGTGAAGGTAAGAACTGTATGCAAGAGTATATGTCCCATAGCCCTCTGGCTTCTGTTTCTGTTGCCCTGAAGAGACTTTCTGTCATGAATTTTATAAACTTAGAGCAGAAAAGAGATGCTTATATATGCCCCATTGGAGGTATTCCTTCCTGTCAGCTGTAGCTGAGCAGGTGCCTTGCTTACCCTCCCCCTGCAGTTGAGTGGGGCAGTCAAAGTGAGATTCAGAACTGTTCCTGGAAATCTAGGGGTGGGGAAGCTATCTGACTTTGGACTTAAGGTAAGCAAAAGGAAAGTAAAGCAAGGACTGGAAGGGAGTGAAGCAAGACTGGATCGGACTGGTCACCCAGATGGACAGAAACAAGACTGCTTCGGGTTGGCTTACAGCTTTTATGAGACTCTGATGGAGATGGTGCCACACTCCACATCTTTCTCCCCTCTTTTCCCCAAGTGCTTGTTAAGCAAAACCCACAATTGTCCTTTTTGTGATGTTCAGTCAATGCATCTGTTACTTCACGACCCCATTTGGAGTTTTCTTTTATTTTTTAATTTGGTATTTTATTTTTTCCCCAGTTACATGTAAAAAACAATTTTTAACATTTGTTTTTAAAACTTTGAGTTCCAAATTCCCTTCCTCCTTCCCCATCCCTCCCCCATTGAGAAGGCAAACAATTCGATATAGGTTCTGCATGTGTAGTCATGCAAAACAGTTCCATAATAGTCATGTTGTGAAAGACTATCCTTCCATCCTATCCTGTCCCCCATTTATTCTATTCTCTCCTTTCACCCTGTGCCTCCTCAAAAGTGTCTGCTTCTGATTACCCCCTCCCCCAGTCTGCCCTCCCTTCTCTTATCCCCTTTTCTTCTACTTTCCTGTAGGGTAAGATAGGTTTCTATATCCAATTGAGTGTGTATGTCATTCCCTCTTTAAGCCAGTTCTGATAAGTGTAAGTTTCACTCATTCCCTCTCATCTTCCCCCTCTTCCCCTCCATTGTAAAAGCTTTTTCTTGCCTCTTTTATGTGAGATAATTTATCCCATTCTACCTCTCCCTTTCTCTTTCTCCCTGTACATTCCTTTACTTTTACATGCTTTTCTTGAGTCTTGTATTTAAAAGTAAAATTTTCTATTTAGCTCTGGTCTTTTCTCAAAAATGCATTAAATTCCTCTATCTCATTGAATGTCAATTTTTTCCCTTGAAGGATTATACTCAGTTTTGCTGAGTAGGTTATTCTTGGTTGTAATCCTAGCTCCTTTGACCTCTGGAATATCATATTCCAAGTGCTCCAATCCTTTAATGTAGAAGCTGCTGAATCTTGTGCTATCCTGATCATAGTTCCACAATAATAGAATTGTTTCTCTCTGGCTGCTTGCAATATTTTTTCCTTGACCTGGGAACTCTGGAATTTGGCTATAATATTCCTGGGAGTTTTCCTTTTGGGATCTCTTTCAGGAAGTGATCTGTAGCTTACCTCTGTATTTCTATTTTACTCTCTGGTTCTAGAATATCAGGGCAGTTTTCCTTGATAATTTCTTGAAAGATGATGTCTAGGCTCTTTTTTGATCATGGCTTTTCAGTCCAATAATTTCTAAATGATCTCTCCTATTTTCCAGGTCAGTTGTTTTTCCAATGAGATATTTCACATTGTCTTCTATTTTTTCATTCTTTTGGTATTGTTTTCATAATTTCTTGATTTCTGATAGAGTCATTAGCTTCCATTTGCTCCATTCTAATTTTTAAGGAATTATTTTCTTAAGTGAGCTTTTGGACCTCCTTTTCCATTTGGCCAATTCTGCTTTTTAAGGTATTCTTCTCCTCATTGGCTTTTTGGACCTCTTTTGCCATTTGGCCTAGTCTATTTTTTAAGGTGTTATTTTCTTTAGTATTTTATTGGTCTCCTTTACCAAGCGGTTGACTTGTTTTTCATGATTTTCTTGCATTACTCTTATTTCGCTTTCCAATTTTTCCTCTAGTTCTCTTAGTTGATTTTCAAAATTCTTTTTGAGTTCTTCCATGGCCTGAGACCAATTCAAATTTTTCTTGGATGCTTTGACTTTGTTGTCTTCTTCTGAGTGTGTGTTCTGATCTTCCTTGTCACCAAAGTAAGTTTCTATAGTCACAGTTTTTTTTTCCATTGTTTGTTCTTTTTCTCAGCCTATTACTTGACTTTTTAATTTTTTGTTAAGGTAGGGCTCTGCTTCCAGTATGGAGGGTGAGCTGTTCCAAGCTTCAGGGGTTTTGTGCAGCTGTTTTCAGAGATACTTTTGGGACCTGTAAGTTTTCAGTTCTTCCAAGGTGGTATGATCTAAGGAGAGGTGTTTACTCCTCTCCTGGCCTTTCCTCTGGTATGTGAGTGACCACAAACATTCTTTTTTTGCCCTGAAACTGTGAGGAGGATCCCCTTTCCACTGCTGCTACAAGCTCTGTTACGCTAGTCTTCTTCTTGTCAAAGGACCACTACCCAAGACTGCAACCCAGATCCGAATATGGGCAAAGCAACAGAATCCTGCCTCAGTGCTAGCAAAGAGACCTCTGTAACCTCCTTCTGACCAGTTGTTCAGTCCCCTTACTATCTTTGGGTTGAGGGCTCCAGAAGTAGCCGCCACTGCTGCCACTGCTGATTCAATGATTCCCAAGGCCTGCTCCTGGTTTGCTGGGGCCAGGGTTGTGCTGGTTCTGGGGTTGAACTGTGCTCCTCTCTCACACAGATCTGACAGATTTTTCCTACTGACCTTCTTTGGTGTTTGTGGGCTAAAAAGCCTGGAAACTGGAAACTGCCACTGTCGCCAGTGATTAAGTCCTCTGGGGTCTGCTCCAGGTTGCTGAGGCCCAGTCTATGCTGGTGTGGCCTGTGTTGGACTGTGCTCCTCTCTCAGCTTGGTGTAATAGACCTTTCCTGTTGACCTTCCAGGTTGTCTTGGTCTAGACAGTTATTTCACTCTGTCTTTTTGTGGGTTCTGCTGCTCTTGAATTTGTTTAGAGTAATTTTTAAAAGCTATTTGGAGGAGTTTGGGGGAGATCTCAGGTGAGTTCCTGACTTTACTCTGCCATCTTGGTTCTGCCCCACTGATCCACTGGAGTTTTCTTGGTAAAGATACTGAAGTGGTTTGCCATTTCCTTCTCCAGCTGTTCACATATGAAGACACTGAGGAAAACAGGCTTAAATGACTTGCTCAGGGTCACACACTTAATGTCTGAGAACAGATTTGAACTCAGGAAGATGAATCTTCCTGATTCCAAGCCCAGTGCCCTATCCACTGCGCCACCTAGCAGCCACAATTTCTTATCTTTATTCTTTCCCAATTCTATCAGCTGGAAGGATATTGGGGTGGCGGGGAATAGATTATACATAGCAGTTTCATTGAAGTTAGCTATTCAGAAGCCTGTTTACCAGTTTGGTTTGCCTTACTCTGCTACCATTTCATAGTTATCTTACTGTGTTTCAATAAGTCTAATGGCCAAGAAAAAATGGTAAATTGTCAATGCCTATAAATGAGATAGGTTGTGACTAAGAAGAGGAGAATCCAAATGGAGGAAATGGAGAAACAGAGCAGAAAGGAGATTCTCAGTTTGGGGAAATTTGGATCATATATTAGATCATACTTTTAGATCTTCAAAAAATCCTGGGGCCAAGGGGAGCAGGTTACTCATGTGTGGTCAGATCACCATCTGGTGAGTAGTGAAGGCTGCAGCTTTTGTGAATAGTTGCAGCAGACCTAACTACCCTGACATAGCCATTGAGCAGGTGGCATAATTACATATTTACACCCCTAGCTGGTTGGTTAATTAATTCATTAATTATGTACCAGGCCTCAACACTTTGTTGATTACAGAAAGCAGACATGGACCAGATAGGATGGACATTGCTCTGAAAGCACCATCCTGGGTATACCTAGTACCACCTAATTTGTACCACCTATCATGTCAATAAATACAAAATAGATACAAATTTAACACAAATTAATTCAAGGGGTAAAGATGAATGCTAATAACTGGTATGGGGGAGTAGAGATTAGGAAAGACATTCATAGGGGATGGACATATTATGAGTGAAACTAGAAATTCCAAGAGTGGAGGTGAATGGGGAGAGCTTTCCTCATGAAGGGACAGTCTATTCAAAGGCACAGAGAAAGGAGATAGTTGTATATAAGGAACTGCAAGCAGTTTGGATGGAATGTAGAGATCACAAGATGAAGGAATGTGAAAGTCTGGAAAGACAGGTTGGAGTGATATTGTGAAGGGGTTTAAATGCCAAGGAGAGGAGTTTGTATTTTATGCTAGGGAGCCATAGAGGCTTTTGAGCAGGGGAATGATATGGTCCAATTTGGCAGTTGTGTAGAGAATGGATTAATCTGGAGAGAAAATTTTCCTAATGGTGGTAAAGCCTGTGGGAGAATTTTGGTTGGGGAGGGGAACAGCTGGAGGTGGTGTGAGAGAATTTCACAGCCAAGTGTCATGGTTGGGAATTTATAAAAAGCCCCATTACTCCCAGTATTTTCTAAATGTATAAAATCAATTCCTCCCACCAAGGAAATCATAAGGCTTTTACCTATTTATTTCTTCTCTCCATCCTCTTTTCCCTTTCCTTCCCTCCTCCTCTCTGTCCCTCTGTCTCTCTCTGTCTCTCTGTCTCTGTCTTTCTCTTTCTTTCTCTCTTGGTGAATGGCAGAAATAAGAGCTGCTCAAACGCTGCTGCCAGTTAATGAGCTGCTACAAATTACAGATCTAAAATTAACAGCTTCTCCTCCTACCCACCCACCAACCGAACATACAAACCCTCCATTGTGATTGTCTTTCAGAAGAACCAAGTAGCAGAAGTTTCTACCTGTGTCTTTAAACCTCATAAATGAAAAGCTAGGATAAGGGACTTAGGTGTTATTTTGGCACTCACAAATGTCATTGCTTGGCATGGCTTACTCACCATTGCCACTCAGAACAAACCTATCATTTTTGTCTTGGATAATTCCAAATTATGATTTTTTTCCTCTTCTGCTGTAAACACAGTACTATGTTCTTTCAGTTACTTTACCTATCTTCTTATAGATGGCCCTATTCCTACTAGCTCTCTTCCCTTTACCCCAACCCCTTTCTTTCATTTATTACCTCTTGTCTTGAAGAATTCCAAGAGCCAGAAATACATCTTGCACTGAGTTTGACTAAGTATAGAAAGGTACCAACTGAATTTTATGGTTCAAAATAATTCAGAGCTGGAAGGATCATACGATCATGGGTTTAGAACTCAGAGGTATCATAGAGATCATTTAGTCTAAAATCCTCATTTTTAGATGAAAAAACTGAAGTTCCTAAGACGAGACATTGATTTGCCCAAGATCATAAAATTATTTACTGTAGGAGGCAGGATTAGAACCAGGCCTGTGGCTGACTTCTATAAGAGAAGCACAGGCAGGGGTGTGCTGGAACCAGCTCCTACTGCTAAAGAGCTGATTGCTAAATTTTCATTTTGAGAATTTATACTTTGTAAATCCACAAATGCTATAAACTAAGGCTTGATTTATTGTGTGGTTGATGGTCTAGACCAGTGGTGTTAAACCAGATGGGAAACAGAGGCCACTAAAAAGTACGTGAGGATCCCTGTGGGCTACATATTGACTTACTTTTAAAATGTAATGTTACCTATACTTTATTGTATTTTTATTAATTTGATAACTATTTCCCAATTACATTTTAATCTAGTTTAAGCCCCTTTGGGACTGTTGTGGGCAGTATGAGGCCTGTTGGTCATGTTTGACACCTCTGGTCTAGACTTAAGAAAGTAATGAAGAAAATCTGAATTGTGCAGATTAAACTTAAAAGTGTGCGTGCTTTTGGGGAACCAGTTGGTAAACATTTACTAGTACACCCCTGAGCACAGGAGAGTATTTTCCTGGTGTCAGAAGTCAATGGGAGCCATGTTGTTCAATCCCAGGATTGATCTCAAATTGTAAAAGAGGCCACATTTGTCATTGGTATCTCTATTTTTATTGTCTGTATGTCTTTTCATCTCACTATCTTGACTTCACTCAGTCACCTAATGCTCCTAGGAAAACCTGTTTGGAAAGAATACCATCCAAAGAACTCATAACTGATAATAGCCTCATGGGTTATTTCTTGTAGGTTATTTGTATTATGGGGGACATAAACCTCTTAAACCTAAAAAATAACATTATAATGGTGGTATTTCATGTATCAGTGACAAACTGAGGAGGGAGGTAGATAATTGTGGCAAAAAGGCTTTCTTTGTATCTTTTAAATCATTCCATCTACTTAAGAAGATGGAGTAGAATATAAGTTCGTTGAGGGAAGAAACAATTTCATTTTTATTATTGTATCCCCAGTGCTTACCATATTGCCTTGTAAATAATATTATAGATTTAGAACTGAAAGAGGCTCAGGGATCATCTATCCAACCCCTCAATTTACAGATGATGGAACTGAGGACCAGAAAACTTAAATCCCATGCCCGAAGTTATGCAGGTAAATGAGTGATGGAGCTGATATTTCAACCCAGGTCTATGACTTCAAAGTCCAGTGCTCCTTCCACTAGGCAGTATTGCCTTGTCATGGTAAGAGATTAATGAATACTTGTTGAATTGAGTAAGATTCAATCAGGACCTCATCTCATACTTTACCCAAAAAAAATGATGCCATTCAACAACCCCGTCTTCTCCCTTGTTACTCAGGAACAGCTCAGAAGATTCTGGGTCAGATGATATAAATTCAGCAATAGTCCTTGAATGTACAATTGTTCTAGGTCCCTAAAGATGCTGTGTTTTTATTATTAGGTCATATTCTTGAATTATTTCCTGATCACTAATTCTCTTGCCTCTTCTTACTTTAAGTTTTTTTTTTTAATAAAAAATCATAACACTGAGGAGATGAGCAACACTGCAATCTGGCAATCAGAGAAATAACAGAATTGTCCATTCTGACAGGTATATGTCTCAGGGACTGCCTCTTGAGCAGACAAGACACCTTTATCTCAGAGTGACTTAGAAAAGATATTGGTTTGGTGGGCACAAATCTTTAAGAGCTAACTGCTTGCTTGTGTTAAAGTTTGCTGGCCCCAGTAAAGATGGCATTTGTCTGCTGAAAGAGCTTGGGTCTCTGGAGAACATTCCACAGATCCAGAAATAATTACTCTTCCAAAAATGACAGGGCAAGGCACTCACCTCTGTAGTAACCTCCTCCACTCTCGAGAAACTTCTTCTGCTGTCAGTAAAGTTCTATGACCACTTGGGGGTATCAGGCACAGACCACCATATCTATAGCATATTTCACAAGATTCTAATTTTAAACCTAAGCTTGGGACAGATCACTTTCCCTCCCCTTATGACTAGTGTGCCATTTTAGTTAATTTTCCAATATAATGTTTACTTTATATTAAGTGTTGAACCATTGTTCCAGGCAAAAACAAAAGAAAACTTAAAAAACTAAACCAAACCAAACCAAAACAACTCTTTCCCTGCTACACTACCTTGGGAAGGAATGTGGTACAGTGCAAAGAATATTGGCTCTGGATTCAAACAACCCAGTTTCAAGCCTTTCGTGGTTACCACCTGTGTGACCATACCTCCCTGAACCTCAGTTTCCTTATCTATAAAGTAAGGGGCAGGGATGAACTAGATGGCTTCTGAGACTCCTCACAATGCTGTGTTTAAGGTATAGCAAGAAGATAAATGTTGTTGAATCATTGAGTATGTGTAGGGAGTAAAGTGTTATAAGACTGGAAAAGTTAGGAAGGGGCTATGTTGTAATGTGCTTTAAGTGCCAAACAAAGTTCACTAAGTTAGGGAGTGATTGATATAATCAGGCTTGAGCATTAGAAAGAGACCACTTTGCCCCCTGAATGGAAGATGGATTGGAGTGGGAAACTCTTGAGGCAGGAAGAAGGCCAACAGAAGGTTGATGCAATTTTCCAGTCGTGAGGTGGTGAGGGCTTGTACTGGATTGGTGGCTGTGTGGGTGGAAAGGGATATTATATGAGAAATGTTGTGAAGGTAGAAACCACAAGATCTGACAGGAAATTAGACATATAGGGCGAATGTAAGTGAGAAGTCAAGGATGACACTGAGGTTGTGAGCCTAGATGTCTGGGATGATGGTGGTGCCCTTGACAGTAACAGGGAAGTTCAAAAGAGGGGAGGATTTGAGGGGAAAATAATAAGTTTGTTTGGGGCATGTTGAATTTGAAGAGGCATACAAGACATCTAGTTTGAAATATATCCAAAAGGCAGTTGGTAATGTTCTCAGGAGAGACTAGAGCAGGATACATAAATTTGGGAATCATTTGAATAGCAATGATAAAGGAACCCTTCAGAATTGAGAAGTTCACCAAGAGAGATAATATAGAGGGAAAAGAGGGCTCAGGACAGAGCCTTGGGGGATACCCACAGTTAGTGAGTGTTACCTGAATGAAGAACCTGCAAAGGAAACCAAGAAGATGCAGCCAGACAGGTAGAAAGCGAACCAGGAGAGAAATGTCATAGGAATCTGGAGAGGAGAGAGGATCCAAGAGAAGGTGATTGATAGTGTCAGAGACTACAGAGAGGTCGAGAAGATTGAGGATTGAAGAAAGGTCACTACTTTGACAATTAAGAGATCATTAGTAACTTTGGAGAGAGCTGTTTCATTTGAGTGATGAGGTCAAAAGCTAGATTGCAGAAGGTTTAGAATCAAATAAGGGGAGAGGCAATGGAAGTACCTCATAAGGTCAGCTTTCTCAAGTTTAGCCAAGAAGGGTAGGAAACATATAGAGTGGGAATACAGTAGTGGGAATGGTCAGATTAAACAAGGGTTTTTTTTTTAAGAGGGTAGGAGTGATGTGGGCATTGTTTGTAGGAGAGCAGGGAAGGAGCCACTAGATTAGGAGAAATTGGAGATTGGAAAGAAAATGGGGATGATGGGGAAGGGAATCTGCTGGAGAAGATGAGAAGATATAAGAACAAGGGTTCACGTTGAGGGTTCTACCTTGGCAAAGAGAAGGGCCGCCTCCTCATGTGAGGCAGAGATAAAGATATAGAAAGTTGAGGGAAGACTTCTGAGTAATTTAAGATGAGGAATGGTGGAGCAGAGGGAGTTATTGAATGGCCTCAGTTTTTTCAGTAGTATGAGATGAGGTCCTGATTTGAGAGAATGCTCCTCTTATCATGGGAGGGGCTGCAGGGGGATTGAGGAGAGTCAAGAAAATTCAAAATAGCTGCTGTGGTAAGTGGGATAGTAAACTGATTAGGGAAGAATAAAAGGATTGCCTTTGCTTCAGTGAGGGCCCAATTGAGATCTTGTAACATGGATTTGGAGTGGACCTAGGAGGCATAGGTATGTGATTTTCCCCAGCTCCATGTATAGCAGTGAAAGAGGCAAATGGTGGGAGTAATGCAAGGTTGGAGTTTGGCAGAGTATGATCAGTGATGTGTGTGTGTGTGTGTGTGTGTGTGTGTGTGTGTGTAGGTGTGTGTATGTGTTATTTCAGTACCTGGGGACCAGGCAACTGAGTGGTTATAGAGATTGAAGTGATTTTGGGGTAGGCAGCAGCAACTCAGGACACTAGTCCTTCTGGTGCCTGGCGTTGAAGCAGGTGTGGAGCGCAGGAAATATAGTGAAGGAAGACCCACTCCACAGTGATTCTCTGTGATTTTGCATACTACATGTTAGAATCACTCATGATGGAGAGATGTTCACCTTCGGAAAGGCCTGAAACTGAGAATAATTGAACAGCAGATTCCTATCTCCAATCTCACACTTATTCCACATTAAACACTCTTTGAGTAGAATAGAGGGAATCATAAGTATTACTTAAATAATTATTTCTCTATCTTTCACTGTCTCTCTTTGCTTTCTATCTCTACCTCTATATATCTGTCTTTAATTGAAATTGTGTAAGTTAATTAATAAGAGTAGCATTTATATGCACTTTAAGGTATGCAGAGTGCTTTACAAATTTCATTCCATTTTATCCTCACATCAACCCTAGTAGGTAGGTACTATTGTCACCCCCATTTTACCGATGAGGAACCTGAAGCAGACACAAGTTGTGACTTGCCTGTGGTCACAGCTAGCAAGTGTCTGAGGTTGGATTTGAACTCAAGTCTTCCTGATGCCATGTGTGGTACTCTATCCACGGCACAGCCTATTTGTCTCTAAGTTAAAGAAGTGATGTTAAAGACACAATATTGTCTTTTATAAATTACTGGTCTTTTTTTTAGTGATGTTCTTATGCTCTACCTTCTTACTATGGTATTGTAATAGACATGTTGTTTAGTTGTTTTTCAGTTGTGTCTGACTCTTTAGGACGCCTTTTGGGGTTTTCTTGGCAAAGATACTGGGGTGGTTTGCTATTTTCTTCTCCAGTGGATTGAGGCAATCAGAGGTTAAGTGACTTGCTGAGCTATGTCACATAGCTAATAAGTGTCTGAGACCAGATTTGAACTCAGGTCTTCCTGCCTCCAGGCCCAGTGCCCTATCCACTATGTCACCCAGCTGCAACTGCTATTTGTCACTGGCAAAAACACTAATGCACATTCTCTGCATAGTGCTTTAAATTTTCTCTTTCCTTTGACACTTAGTAGAAGCAAGATCTTCAACCTTCTGTCATTTAACTCCGCTCTAGTTGCAAACTGCCAGACTGCCCTGCCTGACAAGTGTTCTGATGACTGAACTGCTGGAAGCTTCTGGTACAGGGTTTCTTTGTTTGCAGTAGAAAGCTGAACTTCAAATCAGGTAGACTTGAGTTTGATTCCTGCCTTGGACAGTTGTTAGTTGTGTGATCCTGGGCAAGTCACTTAGCCTCTTTCAAGATTTGGTTTTCTGCTATGTAAAATAGGAACAATAATAGAACCTATCTCACATAAGGACCATATGAGACAAGATATATAAAGTATTTTGCAAACCATAAAGTGAAATAAATGTGAACTATTAGCTATTTCCTGACTTTGCTTATAAGATCAGTTATATTGGTTAGGTAATTTTGATAAACAATCAGCAGCTCCCTACTAAAACTCCCACGTATACAGAAATTGCCTATAGCTGTAGTCTGCCAGGGGATCTCAAGGAAAATACAACTACCAGACCCTTTAGACCTACAACCCCCAGTGCCCTGTTCTCTTCCTTTCCTGAAACCTTCAGCCTATCAGATCTCAGGAAACACCCACTACCTGTCCTGCTACTCCTCTTTGAGATCCTTTCTGCCACAACTTCTCACTGGTTATCAACTTCCTACTCATCCTTCTAGACCCAGCTCCTCCCGGGATTCTTTCTTGGAGGTGATACCTTTTTCATCTGATCTCACAACTCTTGCTAATCCTTGGCAATTTGTATCTTACTTATCTGGGTGTATGTCTTATCACCACCTACTAAGTTATAAATTTAAAGCCAGGAATTTTGACTAAGTCTTATTTATTTTTGTCTCTCCTCTAGTGAATCACATATTACAAGATCTTAATAAAAGCAGTTAAATGAAAACCCTCTGGCTATGGATTCCACGATCATAAGGGGTTTGACTGGATGTCTAAGGTCCTTTCTATGATGCTACAATTCTAAGTGAAAAAGCGTTTTGTTTTTTACTTTTATTTTCATCGATGTTTTGGGATCTCCTTTTGGAAATATATGGTCAAATTAATAATGAGATTCCTCAGAGGATGGTTCTGCTTTACAACATATTTTTGTAAACCGCTTGTGTAAATTTACTTCCAAACACAAATTTCCCTCCAATTCTTCCAGAGTAATGCTTAGAAACCACTGTTGCCTTAAATGCTTAAGAGCTCATCAGAAGATTCCCCTTAGGAGGTCTTAAGGCCATTTTTTCCCTTCTGTCATAGGAGCAAAGGCAACAAATTCTACAAAGGCCTATTGTCAGCATTGAAACTCACTCTTCAGTCTTCCCAGATCTCACTTGCTGAATTGTGGTGAATGTCAGTCTATACCCCTCCTCCTTTCCCCTACTCTGAAAGCAAGTTTCACAAAGCATTATTTCAGCTAATAATGGTTTAAAAAAATTCTTCATTAAGTGACATAGCCTTGCCTTGGGGCCTCTTGTTATCATCTCTATTGCTCATAATTAATGACATACATGCACACTCACACACACAGTGGGTTTGTCACTCAATTCTTTCTTTTCTTTCTTCTGTCATACTTGATACCCGCCCCAGCATAAGCACAGACCCACTGAGCAACACTACCCTTTTTTCTTCTCCTGCCTCCCACACAAGCACTCACAGCTCTCTGGAACTATCAGCAAAGATTCTTCTCCATTAATAAGCATTTTCCCCCTTCTTTTATATTTCTCCTTCCTGTCTTATTCTCAAATGCCCTGTGGGTATTTTTGTTTTTGCAACTGCCTTCAAGTAGGCAACCAGGATTGCTGTAGGAATTTTCTTGTGAAGAAAGAATAGAAATTCCCTGAGCAGGAATGGTCCAATATAAAAAATTCTAGATCTGGATTCAGAGAACCTGGGTTCGAATACTGACTCTTCTTAACACCTGTGTGAACTTGGGCCAATCACTCTCTGAGCTGAGCTCACTTTTGTCAACTGGGAATGGACTAGATTAATTTGAATGTTCCTTCTGGTTCTAATGTATGACCTGTGAGCTTTAGTTTACTGCATTTCCAGGTTAAAGGGCCAGCCAGAATGAATGTGCTTAATAACTCTAGGGAAGATTAAGACAATTCTTTAAAGATAGCATAATCTGCAATTTTGTTTTTGTAAGTAAATTGACATCTTCCCCTTATCCAAACCTGACCATTTGCCTGCAGAAAGGGGTACCAAAATGAGCAGCAGTTCTAAATCCCTGACCAGCAGGACCCCCAAGTTCATTTCCCTGTCCTCTGCTTCCAAAGCTTAGAGCATGGAGTGAGTCTCTACTTTTCACAACTTGGGACAGCAACTCTCATATTATCCTTGTTCTTGAGGGAACCAGGGAAGATCAGTCAAGGGAGAAACAATTAGGAAAAGGGGACTGGAAAACACCTGCTGGTTAGGATGATTCTGCCCATTTTTATATTCCTACTGGAACCTCTTTGGCCCCAGACCAGCCATGATGGTCTCTTCTTGCTATTGCTAAGGGCTTTGTGAAGTGCTACAGAAATGAAAGACCATTAGTAATATTATTATTCCCATTATTAATATTATTATCATTATAATAATAATATTGTTGTTGTTAAGTTATTTTTCAGTTGTGTCTGACTCTTCACGACCCCATTTGGAGTTTTCCTTGGTAAAGGATACTGGAATGGTTTGCCATTTCCTTCTCCAGTTCATTTTACAGATGAAGTTGAGGAAAACAAGGTTAAGTGACTTTCCCAGGATCACACAGCTAGTAAGCTTCTGAGATCAGATTTGAACTCAGGAAGATGAGTCTTCTCGATTCCAGGTCCAGCACTCTATCCACTTTGCCACCTGGCTGTCTCTTATTATCATCCACTACACATGTTTTCTCAGAAGAGATTTCAAAATTACCCCAATGCCTTTTGTTACCTTCCTCACTTAAATCAAGATTTTTATCCTTTGCTTTCAGATCTTCTGCCTTATGAGTCCTGAACATTGTATGTTCATTTTGGACTAGGGCAGGAGGGGGAGGGAGGGAAGGAAAAAAAAGAAAAAAATTTACACAGTAACTTTATTATATATCTAAAAGAAATAGCAAGTTGTACATAATAGATTTGTGTTTCATGTGCAATCATCTTTTTTATTATACTATATCATAGAAATGTTTGTTTTAAAAATAGAATAAATAATTGTGAAAGATTTTAAAAAAATTTTTAAAAGGCCAAAAAAACTAGTTGGAGAGAGTGCTGGTCTTAGAGTCAAGAAGACCTGGATTCAAGTCTTGTTTCTGCTTCCTAGTGGCTGTGATATCCTGGGCAAGTCACTTAATCTCTCAGGCTCTATGCAATGCTCTCAGTTTATGAATTGCATAGCAGATGTCATTGAGACCATATGAATTGCCTCTGGTCATCCAGCTAATTAGGGTCCTAGGTGGGATCTAAATGCAGGTCCACAATTCTATACCTCATGCCAAGCTGCCTCATAAATCAGCTAGAGTGAATTATAAAGGGAAATGGATCTTTTGTAGACTCAGGCTGACACCAAGGAGTACATTGCCCTTTGTTAGTGCTTTTGACAAAAATTACTGAGTGGCTGGAACCTGGCCCTGACCAAGCGTGACAAATCTAATTTCTTAAATACTACAATACTACTCCACTATTCTACATCTATCTGCTCTCTTTCTCCTTTCCCTCCCCACTCCTTTCTTCCTTTCGGTCCTTGGTCATTTTGGCATTCTTCATTTTGAATACTCTTCTCCCTCTTAGACTGCCTATGTGGTATTAAAACTACTAGCTGGTTGAGTCACTTCAGTGGAAAAATAAAAAGTCACACTCATTATTTGTTGTCATGTAGTTGACTGACTGAGGTTTTCATTTTTCAGCTGGTTGTTTTGGCACTGTGTAGGTCTAATCTGGGTTTGAATCTTTCCCTGGACATTTAATAACTATGTGATCCTGGGCAAGTAACTTAATGTCCTGGGACTTAGTTTCCTCAACTGTAAAATAAGGGGTTCAGACTTGATGACTTCAGAGATTCCAGCTTTAAATTTTATGATCATATGAAAAACAAAATAGTTCCTGACTTTGTTGAGCTTGCATTCTATGAGGGAAACAATAGGTACACAGATAAACCAATATACAAGATATACAAAGTAATTTTTTTTTTTTTGGAAAGGAGGGTCCTAGCAAATAAGAGAGATTAAGAAAGGCTTCATGGTAGGAGGTGGCAGGTAAGTTAAATGCTAAAGAAAGCAACTTGGGCCTCTAAAGGCAGAAATAAGGAAGAAGTGCAGTATAGGCATGACTTAATAGACTTTGACAACCCTTTTCTTTTCTTTTCTTTTTTTTGTGAGGCAATTGGGACTTGCCCAGAGTCACACAGCTGGTGAGTGTCATGTGTCTGAGGCCAGATCTGAACTCAGATCCTCCTGACTCTAGGGTCAGTGCTGTATCCACTGAGCCACCTAGCTGCCCCAACAACCCTTTTCACATTAATAATGAAGCACTCCCTAGTGGTTCCACCCTAAGGACATGTTCAGTTGACATTTCAATCAATTTCAGGGACTTCCTTCCCTCTTTAGAGTATGGCAGAAATTCTGGTGACTTCTTGTTGACCATGGTGACTCAGGGGTTTATACCATGTGATGATGAAAAAATTTTTAATTGACTGCTGATTCAGAATTCCTTGGATTTACTAAAGGGGTGATCTGGCCCTCAGGCATTCTCTTCCTTTTGAAATGTGAGAGGATGAGTCTGGGCTGTGTGGAGAATTTGGTGGGGAAGGGCAGCCCCTTCAAATCACCGACTTGGCCCCAAGCCATGAGCACATTCTTCCTGGAATGAGACCTCCTCCCTCATGTGTCTTCTTTCCTTTGCAGAGGGCCTTGTGAGATCTGGAACTACATCTGGCTTCTTTTTTACCTTTCCCACTACTGAGTTGCTGGGAGAAGAGAGAGCAACCTGAAGCAGGTTAGGCCCAGGAGCTGCTACAGGAGAAGTTGTGATAGCAATATTAGCAGAAGCAGAGAATCTACAAGAGGGACTCTGAACAGGAAAGAGTCTTTAGTTAGAGAGACTGCCAGAAGATCATTGATTAATCAATGCTAGTTCAAGGTAAATGTAAAACAACTAATTAGCAGGATAGTAAACATGTGTTGGGGTCTGGCATAAGTATGGGCAGCTGGGTGGTGAAGTGAATTGATAGAGCACTTGGTTCTATGGAGTCAGGAGGACCCAAGTTCAAATCCTGCCTCAGATACTTACTAGCTATGTGACCCTGGGCAAGTCACTTAACCCTGTTTGCCTCAGTTTCCTTATCTGTAAAATGAGCTGGAGAAGAAAATGGCAAACCACTCCAGTATCTCTCTGCCAAGAAAACCCCAAATGGGGTCATGAAGAGTCAGACATGACTGAAACTACACAACAACTGGCTTAAGTATTGTTTTCTAAGCTATCTGTATTAATAGGAGAAAGGTAAATTACTTAATTGGGTTTTAATCATCTGTGATGTGTAATGTGATTTCCAGTTATTTTTACTCTTGGGAACAAAAGGGCATGTTCTATAACTAAATTCATATTAGATATTGAATGTTTCCTTTACTTTCCCTTTTGAAGGGCACTGGGGACCCTAGACCAGGTCCAAAGGTGAACTTATTCCTTGGGAATCTAACGTTATGTTAAATTGAACCACTGGGGAGTCCAATTCTCCTATTGAGAAATAAGGCAGCTACAAAGCAATGAACCTGGGGCAAACCATCATACCAGGTAAAGGACAGGGATTGGTATAGGTCACTTGCGCTTGTGGTCTTAGCTGAATGGTGTCTAGCCAGCCACTGTGCTAAAATAATACTGTTCACATTATGTAGCACTTTAAAGTTTGCCAAGCATTTTTCCATCCAAGACTATCTCCAGTTTTTCTTGTGTATATCTGGTTTGTATAGAATTATTTCACATTGTCTCCCCCATTAGACTGTAACTTTGGTGAGAGCAAGGACTGCCTTTTGCTTTTCTTTGTATCCCTTGAGATCAGCACAGTGTCTGACTCGGAGTAGGTGTTTAGTAAGTGCTTGTTGACTGGCTACATTATCTCATTTATTCCTCATAACAACCCTGTGATGTAGGTTATTTCCATTAAAAAAAAAGCTAGATTTATTATTTCATTGGTTTAGGTCATTCTCAGAGAGAAATTTCCTCTACTAATGTAAATCAACATGTTCTCCATAATCTATAACCTCAGAGAATTGCCTTTAGCACTAGAAGTTTAGTGGTGGGCCCAGGGTCACCCCACTAGCATATTTGGGAGGTATCACTTAAACTCAGGTCTTCTTGCCTCAGAGGCCAGCTCTCTATCCATTATACCACACTACCTCTCTATCTCATAAGTAAGAAAACTGAAACTCTGAGTGGCTAACTGACTTATCCAGGGTCACACAGATAGTTAAGTCATCTGAGGTAAGGTTCAAACCCAGGCTTTTAAATTCTAAATCTGTTTTATAGATGAAGACAAGGAGACACAGAGGATGTCACCATAGCTAATTGAATGGTGGAGCAGCCAACCCCTCAACCTCCACAGAGGCTTCCTTGACATCTTTATTCCCTCAATATTCTACTTCGCAGCTGACAAACAGGGAAAAGAGTTTGATGTCTTTTCCTAAGCTAATTTAAGCTATTGTATTTATTATTTTTTTCCAGCACAGAAACTGAAGAAATTATTAGAAAGAACAAAACAGGGCTATGGTGGGCTATGGTGACTTTCCTTTGCTAACTAGATAGTGTGAGATAGAGGGTCCCCTGTGAAAAGGTTAAGCTGTACTCTACAGGTGCTGCCTGGGGATATTATCTCTCAGTAAAAGATGGAGTGAATTTCATTGATTGTCAATTTCTGTTTTACCTCTGAGTTGTAGAAGACAAAGTTTCTCTGGAGCATCTTCCCCTCCAGCTTGCTTGTGTAGTTTCAATCTATTCTAGTAATGAATTCAGTTGGCATTTCCCCTCCGGAACCTTGTTATTAAAACAAACTCGACAGATACTCTGCTTGCAGATACAAAATACTGAGAATAAAATGAACTCAAATGTAGACTATAAGTCTCAATATTGGTTCAGCCACCGTGTGACACTAAGAATGAGTGAGAACTTCAGGCTCCAGTTAATCCCCACATTTGAGCACAAGCCTCTGGGAAAGGAGTCAATAGCAACTTATCTCCCTGGCATGTTAGCCTTGTAAATGGCAGAAAGAGAAATTGATAGGCAAAATGTAAAGAGAGATAACATATTAAACCCATTAACTTGATGAATAACTGGCAGATTTGAGGCTGAAGAAATATAGAAAAGGAGTTAAAATACAAGAATGGGGATCTGTTTGAAGAGCTACAGTGAAGTGGAGAGAGAATTTGGCCCCCCCACCCCCACCCCACATCATCACCCACCCCTGAAAAACAAAGAATACAAACTAGGCCTTTGGTAATTTTTTTGTATTTCTTTTTTTATTAATTTATGTTAATTTATCAACAATCACTTCCATAAGCTTTTGAGTTTTAATTTTTTCTCCTCCTCCCTCCCCAAGACAGTGTGCACAGTGTTGGATACAGGGCCTTTGGTATTTTTTGATCAGTGAACTTAAAAATTGGAGGCATTGTGGAGCAGTGAATAGCGTGCTGGCTTCAGAATCAGGAAGACCCAGAGCTAAGTCCAATTTCTGACATACCATGTGACCCTGGGCAAGTAATTTAACATTCTAGGACCCCAGGCAACCCTCTAAGACCTTAGAATAATAGTTTTAACGCTGAAAGGGATCTTAGAGGTCTTCTGATTCTACTCTCCTTTTTTGTAGAGGAATAACTGAGGTCTAGACTAGAGTTTAAGTGATTTGCCCAGGGTCAAACAGCCTGATGTCTGAGGTGGAATTTGAATCCAGGTCTTGCTGATTCCAAATTCAGCACTCTATCCAATATAAAGATAATGTGCTCATTTACGTTGGTAGAGGAAGTATGCTGATGAAATCACAGGTTTGGTAAAAAAAAAAATTAAACCCATTTCAATGGAAAACCTCAGATATACATATTAAATTTCTACCAATGGGTAGTTTTTTTTTTTTTTTAGACAATGGGCTCAGTTTTCTTTTTCAAAACTGCCTCCATTAACATTTAAAAGATTTCTCCATATTCATCATTCCTATTTTAAGCTGTAAGTCATCAAAGCAGTCCTATATTCATCAGCTGATTAAGCCCACCAGGCTGTTGAATACACACCTACTACACCACCTGTGAACCCTGGGAAGTTTCTTTGCCCTTTTCTTCCCTTGCACACATCCAGGGAGTTTCAACACACTTCTTGAGAAATGCTCAGTAGAATTCCTCCTCCTAAAGGTCTTCATTTCAGGGATTTGTGGAGCAATCGATTGATTTCTGAATGAAGTTACCACTACCATTGTCCATAGAGTTGATTTCCAATCTCTGAGATGTTAAAACTTCCCCAAACTCCAACAGGAAACTTACAATGAAAGAGTTCACAATTTAGGACCAGTCACTAAGAAAAGAGCAAAATCCTATTTGATCTCATTGTCCTTTTAGCCTTGTAAGTGGGAGGAAGAGGAATTGAAAGGAGGAAAAGCAAAAAGAGCAAGAATATGTATTTAATATATATTTGCATATTGTAACTTTCTCCTACTGCCCATTCTACTTATTCCTAAGACTAAATCTGCTTTCTGATTATTTGAAGCATCTATTCAATCCAATCAGTTGATATTTTCCATGTGATGGTGTTACTGCCAAAGACCTGGGATAGATTCCATCAACAGACTTGTGACTGTTGGGCTTGACAAAAGAAAATGACTGGTACAGTTTGGTAATATGACTGTTGAGTCACACAGATCTAAAATATGAATGATCCTTGGGTATTGATGAGAAACTCACATGGAAATGAAAAACAGAGCAGGAGCACAGAGGGGGCCAACCCTAGGGGCACTAGGACTTGTCCTGTTTAACTTCCTAGGAGCAGTGGCTAGCACAGTTCTGTAGACACATGAGCAGCTCATGCTCTTAACAGTGATCACTCTGAATGTGGGGTTGGTTAGATTGGCTCAGTTCTAGCCAGAGATCCAGCACAGACCTGACACATAGGTATAATAAATCTATTGGCTCAGAGCCAAATTCTGAAGCATTGTGAAATCTTCATAGGGAAAAAAATAGAATAGGGATCAGACCTGTGATTTCATTAGTGAATAGAACTTTCTGTGAGGAAACTCACTCTTTCCATGCAGGTCAGTATCTTCTCTGCACTTTATGGTTGTGGAGAGTTGCATAGAGCCCTGGGAGGTTATGTGATTTGTCCAGAGTCACAGAGAGAGGCAACTTTATCCTTTCAGGCCCTTAGGATCATGACCTAGATGTCATCCTCAACTCCTCACTATCTCTCACCCCTCCCCCTCCATATCAAATCTCTTGCCAAGGCCTGCTGATTTACTTTTGCAACAACTTTGTAATATGCCTTCTTCTCTCCTCTGACACTGCCAACATTCTGGTACACACCCTCATCACCTCATACATGGACTATTGCAACAACCTGGTGGTAAGTCTGCCTGCCTCAAGTCTGTCCCTACTCCAATTCATCCTCCATTTATCCACCAAAGTGATTTTCCTAAAGTGCAGTTCTGATCACATTACTTCCCTATTCAAAAAACTCTAGTGGCTCCCTGAGATGTAAGGGGTGTTCAAGGAGGACTAGCACCTCTCTTTTCAAGGACTAGCACCTAGCCCTTTTCAGAGTTACTCATCCTCCTTTGATGTCTACCTGGCACTCAACTTTCCTCTGTGGCTCCAAGAAGCTGTAACATGTGCAGTGGCCACAAACCAGTAAACCATCTCAGTAGATGGGCTAAATGGGCCTCAGATTCATTGTGAGTTGGCGGGGGTGGGGGGGTGGGGGGGGGGGGGGGGTGTGTGTGTGGGGGGGGGTTATGTCCTAAGCATATGAAGACTTTCCCTGGCCAAATAGGCTGATGAGAATTTATTCCAGTGGCCATGAAGTCAACTGAAGCAGGCACGGTGGAGTGCTTAAAGCTTGATCAGACATCAAATACGCCAAGGCCATCCACTGTATCCTGGGCCATTGTCAGTCATACTGACTTTTGTCTTGCCACTAGACTTCAATGACTCTGGAAGAGAGAGTGAGGCTAACACGTTTGTGCAACTCTGTCTTACTTAAATCCTCATGATGTCATTGGTCCTCTTAAAAAATGAAGGACAAACAACAACAGTGGCTCCCTGTTGCCTCCAAGATCAGATACAAAATTCTCTGATGTTCAAAGTCCTTCATAACCTATAGCTACCTCCTACTTTTCCATTCTTCTTACACTTCACTCCTTGCCATTGTAGTTTTTGATCCAGTGACACTGCTGTTCCATGAACAAGACACTCCATCTCTCAGCTTTAGGCATTTTTTTGCCTGGCCATCCCACATGCATGGAATGCTCTCCCTCCTCTGCTGACCTTTCTGCTTCCTTTAAGTCCCAACTAAAATCCCATCTTGTACAGCAAGCCTTTCCTAATCCCTCAATTTCAATGCCTTTCTTCTCTTAATTGCTTCCTATTTATCCTTTATAGAGTTTGCTTTGTACCTATTTGGTTACAAGTTGTCTCCCCCATTAGATTATGAACTCTTGGAGGGCAGGCACTGGAATATCTTTTTGTATTCCTAAGGCTTAGCATAGTGCCTGGCACAAAGTAGATGCTTAATAAATGTTTATTGACTAACTTGAACTTAGGTCTTACTGGCTTCAAGATAGGCTTTCTATCCACTATGCCATCCTGACAGGTAAGGGAAAAATACATGAACTTTTGGAGACTCTAAGTTTTAGGGATGATTTTTTTTTAGTATGAAGTTATGGCTCTTTAAGTATTTTGACAGCTACCTTTGTGAGTTGTCATATGCCATTTGGTTTCCTCAGGTAAAAATCATCATTTTTTCCATTGACAGCCCCCACTTAGCTACCCTGGAGATGGACAATCAGTTTTGGTCTCTGACAAATCAATACTTCTTGGCAGTAGTCCTACTTCTTATTCTCTCCTGCCTCTGTGAAGACACAGCTTTCCTCTCTCTGTTTGAGGAAATTATCTGTTACTATTATTGTGTAGGTAAAACATTTTTTCCTATCACCTGCAGTGGTAGGATTCTGACAAGTCTTATACCTGGGGTGGGAGAATTTGAGTAAGTCATCGGAGAGGACTTGGAGAAATGAATAGAACTGACAATCTGAACCTTGCTCACACACTGATTCAGAACCTTTCAGTCAACTCTCAATCTAATTATATTCATTTCAGTTCAACTCAATAAACATTTATTAAGCACCTACTATGTACAAGGGATTGTGCTTAGTCTAGGAATACAAACATGGACTAAGATTGTTTATAGCAGCTTTCTTTGTGGTGGCAAAGAACTGGAAATTGTAGGTCTGCCTATCAATTGGGTAATGGCTGAACAAGTTGTAGGATATGATTGTGATGGAATATTACTGTGCCATAAGAAATAATGAGCTCAATGATTTTAGAAAAACATGGAAAGACTTGCATGAAATAATGAAGAGTGAAAAGAGCAGAACCAAGAGGACATTGTATACGGTAATAGCAATGTTATTTTAAGAATGACTTTGAGTGAATTAGTTATTTTGTCTGTATAAATATCCAAATTGACTATAAAGATATCCTCTGCAATCTGTCTTTTGGTCTCATCATTCAAGTGAAACTGCTCTTTCCAAAGTTAACAAGTATCTCTTACCTACCATAATAATGACCTTTTCTTAATTCTCATCCTTCTTGATCTGTCTGTAGACTTTGATATTGTCAATCACCATCTTCTCCTGCTTAATCTTTCCACTGTAACTTTTTATGACACTGCTCTCCCCTGGTTTTCCCTTTACCTACTTATCACTCCTTTTTAGTCTCCTTTCCTACATCTTCATAAAGAACATACTTATTGATCCCTAAAATTGTGTTCTGGACTCTCTTCCTTCTCTCTTTATACTGTCTCACTGAGTGATCTCATTAGTTCTTTTAGATATGATTATCATCTCTGAACAGATATTTCTCAGATCTATATATCCAGCTTTAATCTCTCTCCTGGGCCCCAGTTTTGCATCACCAGCTGCCTTTTAGACATTTCCAACTAGATGTCCCATAGGCATCTCAAACTCAGTATATCCAAATATATCTGAACATTCCCATTACTATTGAGACTGCCACCATGCTTTATGTCACATAACCTCACAAACCCAAATCCTCAACTTCTCACTTGTACTCACCTGACATGTACAATCTCTTGTCAAGTTTTAGTGTTTGTACCTTCACAACATGTCTAGTATATGTCTCCTTTTTTTCTGCTTCTATAGCTATCATCATAACTCAGGTGCTCATCACCTCCTGCCTGAACTCTTTATTTTTTATTTATTATTATTTTTTTAATTTTTAGGCAATGGAAATTGGGGTTAAGTGACTTGCCCAGAGTCACACAGCTAGTAAGTGTCAAGTGTTTGGTCTGGGGCCGGATTTGAACTCAAGTCCTCCTGACTTCAGGGCCGGTGCTCTATCCACTGCGCCACCTAGCTGCCTCCTGCCTGAATGCTTACAATAGCCTTCTATGATCGGTCTCTTGGCTCAAGTCTCTCCCCACCATTCAGCTGCCAGAGTAATTTTCCTATAGTACAAATTTGATCAAGTCAGCTCTCTACTTAGTAAACATCAGTGACTCCTTATAACCTATAGGATCAAATATAAAATGTTATTTAGGTCCCAACTAAAATCTCATCTTGTATGGGAAACCTTTCCCAAACCCTCTTAATTCTAGTGCCTTCCCTCTCTTACTTATTTCCTTTTTATCCTATATACAGCTTGTTTTTATATATTTTGCTTTTCTCTCCCTATTAGATTGTAAGCTCCTTGAGGACAGGGACCGTTTTTTGCCTCTTTTTGTATTCTCAGTGCTTAGGACAGTGAGTGGCACATAGTAGGTACTTAATAAGTGTTTATTGACTGACTGACTTTCATAGCTTGGTCCGTTCCTACATTTCCAGTCTTCTTACACTCTTCTCCATGTACTATATGATCCAGTGATCTTGGCTTTCCTATTGTTCCTCCAACATCAAAATCTATTTCCCGACCCTGTGAGTTTTCCCTGTTTGTCCCCCATGCCTAGAATGCTCTCCCTTTTCACCTCTACTTGGCTTCCTTCAAGACTGAGTTCAAATCCCACCTTTTGCAGGATGCCTTTCTCAGTTTCCCTTCATGCACGCCAGTACCTTCCCTCTGAGATTGCTTATGTTTTTGAAGTATATTTCTTATATGTACATTTAGTTGCAAGTTATCTCCCACATGAGAATGTGAGCTCCTTGAGGGCAGGAAAAATGTTGTTATTTTTTTCCTTTATATAGTTTGCAATCAGCATAGTGACTGGCAGATAGAAAGCGCTAGTTGACTGACTGACTGGCAAGATGCAGTCCCTGTCCTAAAGATCTTACAAGTTAGTATGAAGGATGGTACATGTGCATAAATAAGATATGATGTGGAATGTGACAAAGGCAGAGATGAGATCTACAAAAGAGCCCTGAGAAAATTCGAGGATGTAGAGATCATTTTCATTTGGGATAGGGATCAGGGAAGGCTTTATAAAGGGGCTAAATCTGGTCTGAGATTTGAAAGGAAAAAAAAGCGTTTATCAGATAGAAATATGAAGAAAGTGTGTTCCAGATATGTAGAATGAATGAGGCAGGAGAGGGCAGTATGAAATTGGGGAATAGTCAGAGAGGACCAGCATGGCTGAAACATAGATTGTGTAAAGGGAACTACACACCAAATTAAAAATACAACAAAAGAGTGTGATGACATTTATGGCACAAAATCCAGCATTCAACTGACAGAGAATAATAATGTGAAATAAGACTTGGATTGTAAGTTGGAGTCAAACTGGTAGGCTTCAAATGCCAGACTGAGTTTGTGTTTTGTCCTATAGGCAATACGGAACCATCTAGGGTTTTTGAGGGAGTGATATTTTCAGATTGGTATATTAGTAAAATTAACTTGGCAATTATGTGAAGGTTGGATTGGAAAGTGAGAAACCAGAGGCAAGAAAACCACTTGTGAAATGTTACATGTAAAGAATGAGCTTAGAATTAAGTGTCTCTCTGATTAGAATGAAGAACTTAAATGTTCAACAATATAGAAAGAGGTGGAATTCTTCTTTGAGTCACTGGAGGGAGCTGACACAAAGCAGATGGGCCTGGGGCTAGAGCTGCTTTCTATCAAAGTTGCATGGCCACAAGAGGGACCAGAATTCAATGTCTTAGAGTAATAAGTGAAGAAACTGCATAGAATTGTAGAAAAAACATTGTTGACAAGTGAGGAGAAGTGGATTTAAGCCCTTGCTCTGCCCTACTAGCTGTATAACCAGAGGCAAGCCTTCTCCTCTCTATGTCCCTCATTCACACCTATATCCACATTTTGAATCTTTCTCAGAGCACCCTGGGTGTTTTTAGCTTTTCACTCTCAGTACATGTTTCCTTCCTGAAGGTGGCAGGGTCTTCATCACTGAGCAATTCTTCCACCTCAGAGCTAACGGAAACTGAGGGTGTTATTAGCCATTCTGTCTCTGTGGTCTCTTATTAAATAAAGATTTCTTACTCTCTCTTCTTATGTGGATGGAGTTAAGTGACTCTTCTAAAGTGCAGAACAAGGTAAGTGGAGAAGGAGGAATTAGAATGTGAGCCCCCTGGTCTCTAGTAGCCAAAGAATGTCCCTTAGGAGAATCTCTTTGAGTGGTACAATAACCCTCTAATGATGGAAATATATTTTTATCAATTCAATATAGCTTTTGGCCTGTGGTTTCTGGCAAGGCTGAAGCTGTTTCACTGAACTCTCATTCTATGGAACCCTCTGGGAATCGTCCCATAGTGTTTCTGAAGGGAAATATTTGACCAGCTATCGACATATTTCTGCCAGCTTTCTACTTGTGGCCTATAAGAGAAAAGCATTTCAAAGTACATGGAAGACAGACTATCTATTCTGATGATTTACAGATACATAGCACAGTAGATTAAGTTCCAAAGCAAAATGGGATATCTCCTCAGAAGACAGAGATGAGCTGGATACCTGAATCACTAGAGATGTTGATGTATTTGACAAATGATGTTCCAGTTATAAATATTTCCCTTGGTTTCCCATTCTAAAGTTTTTTAAAGGCTAATTCACATTTCTTCCTCTTCTTCTTTTTTTGTGCAGGCCAGTGATTTCATCTGTCTAGGGATCAATGCTATTATCTGAAACTTACAGGAATCTAGGTAGCATAGTAGATAGAGTGATGGAACTGAAGCCAGAAAGAGTCTGAATCCTGAATCTTGCCTTAGATATTTTTTAGCTGGGGGACACTGAGTGAGTCATTTAACCTGTATGGCCCTCAGTTTTCTCATCTGAAAAATGGGGATAGTAACAGCACTTATCTTACAGGCTTTTCAGAAGCATTAAATAAAATGAAATAATATGTATAAAATGCTTTACAAATATTAAAATGTTAGCTATTATTATTATAATCTTAGAGAGTTGCCTGGGAACACGGAGAGGTTAAGTGGCTTATTAAACTAACAAATGCCAGAGGCAGAACTTGAATCCACATCTTCTTGACTCATAATTAGCCTCATTAAAATATTACTCCATTTGTAGAATCAACTTTCCAATTCTAAATATATAGCTTCATTAGCTTAACACCAGAAGGACTGGAGTTTAAGCTAATGGAACTGGAGTGGGAGGTTAGGGGTTGGTGATGGGTCATAAGGGGGAAAACATCTAGGAAGAAATATTGTACTATCCAGAGAAGAAACATAAGCAGCCAAGCACATCTCTTTGGATTGAATGACCCCCTCTTTAGACTGTCCTGAGGAAAAAAGCAATACCACCATCCAAACACACACATCAAAAAGTTTCTCACAGAATCTGGATCAGTTACACAAATTCAGTCCTTAGAGCTATAGCATCTTCCTCAGCGTGGAACAGGTGAATGTAACAAGACAGTCTTCTGAGATATCACCTTGTGAGTTTCTTTTAAAAGGGGAGATTCTAGACTTTAGAGTTCATGCATGTAAAAGGGCCCTTGAAACTCCTACTACATTTACAAGTGATCACTCATGCTAAAAATCTTCTGTGACAGCATATTTCAGATGATGATGCTGAGACTGGAGTTTTATATATATATATATGTATATATATATATATACACACACACCCATATTATATATATACATATACACATATATTTATATATTTGTGTTGTATAAAGTATGAGCAGTTTAAAAGGATATATTTAATTCATAAGCCTTACCCTGATTAGGTCTGATAAATGTGGAAAGCAGCTTGTTATAAGGAGAACGGGCATACTCATTTCACAATAATTGCATACTTCTCTCATCAAGATACAAATATAATATAATCCCCCAAATCCCAAAGTGCACATAAAAATAAAGTCTTGCAAACAACCCCAGCCAGGATGGCATAATAATTCTACTACTAAGAAGGATCAAAATACATTAGGATTTAAATTAATACATACATAGAGAGGGAACCTAGGTAGGTAAGACCAATTTCATAAAAGCATTTTTTAGTAATAAGCTGCATACTTGAGATTATAAAATAGCTTTTGCTTTCTTGTATAAATCTCTATTTTCTGCTTTCCACAACCTGAAAGCTATTCCTCTATATAGGTACAACCCTTAGTGGAGATTTCTCCCTTAAAGTTTGACTTAAGTCAGATCAATTTTTGCATTAAGGAGGCATGAAAATTATACCTTTTCCACTTAAAACAAAATGATTCCCTATTATCTGAGTCTAGCAATAGGAAAAATAACAGAACCTCCAATGTTTAATTTTCTTTCATGAATTTTAAAAGCTTGGCAGCATTTGCAAATATTTTAAGTAAATTAAAACATCTGCAAATTATCAGGAAAGCCATGGATATTGAAGAATTTTTTACATTTTAAAAGGGAAGAAACCAAGTCTGGGCTGTAAAGTTTTCAAAGAATACAAACTAGATTTATTTCTTAATATTCTAGAAAATGAGGATAATTAGTTGACCCTGACATGATGTTTTATTATTCATTTATTTGTTTGTTTCTTTTTCACAACACCCTTGTGAGATAGATTATAAGCTTCTTCAGGGCAGGATCTGGCCTATTTCTATCTTTATATCCCCAGTGCCTAGTAAGGCCATGTATATTATGCTACATATAATACATGTTTTTTTTTTTAAATTGAGTTAAATAACTAGTGCAAAGGTTGTGGTCTCCATTTTGTAGATGAATAAAACTGAGACTCAGAGAGGTGAAATGTTATGTCCAAGGTGAGACAGTAGTATATGGCAGAGTGGGGACTTGAATCAATTCCAACTGAACTCCAAGTTCAATTCTTTTTACTCTATCATGCTGCATCTCTTAGGGTGGATGAATTTTTGTGAGCAAGATTTATAAGGGACATTCCAACATTCCATTTTATTTCTTTATTTCTTCACATGATGTCAATAAGTTTATTTTTAGCATTTAATATTCATTTCCATTCAGAACTGAGTTTGTAGCTCATGAACCTAATTTAATTAGAAAATGTATTTGGCAGGTGGGTGAAAGCAAACAAAAAAACATATTCTTCCCATACTATATGTAAAATACACCAATGTCTACTAGCAGGCCAAAAGACTGTCTATTAACAGAGCTCATTTTGTGGACAATTAGATTGAGACATTTATCTAGTATCTAAGGAACTCCACTCAACTGGACAGCTCCAAATTATCAGCCAATCAATAAGAATTTATTAATCACTTAGATGCCAGATTCTGTTCTAGTCACTTGAGATACAAATGCAAAAGTGAATAAATGAATGAGTGAATTAAGAGCATGTGATTAAGAGCAGTAATGCTTGGGGTAGCTAGGTGGCACAGTGGATAGAGTGCTGGACTTGGAATCAGGCAGACTCATCTTCCTAAGTTGAAATCCAGACTCTGATACTTAGTAGCTATGTGACCCTGGCAAGTCACTTAACTTTGTTTGCCTTGGTTTTTTCATCTGTAAAATGAGATGGAGAAGGAAATGGCAAACCACTCCAGTATCTTTGCAAGAAAACCCGAAACGAGGGTCATCAAGAGTCAGACATGATTGAACAACAAAACAATATGTAATGCTTACTATATGCCAACCCCTATGCTAAAATCAAGACAGTTCCCATCCTTAAGAAACTTTTATTTTAATGAGGAGACAATACATATAGGGGAGTGGCGAACAGGGAAGAGAGTTAAGGTTTTGGAAATCACGAAGCTAGAACTAGATCAATCCATTAACATACATTTTCAGAGATAATTCTAGTGTTAATTTTATTACAGTTCTCTGAGAAAGGGAAAGCAAAACTCTACCCTCAAGGAGTTGAATTCTACCAGGGAATACAATGTGTGCACAGATTTATAAATATAGGGGCTATACAAAATAAATACACAGTAATTTGGAGGGTGGGTTACTAACAACTGGGGGAATCAGAAAAGATTCCTAAAGTAGGTGGCTCTTGAGCCAAGCCTTGCAGGGATGTAGGGGTTACAAAAGGTGAAGGAAGGAGAACATGGAGGGGAAGGCCTGTGTTAAAGCACTAGAGAAGACACAGAATGTTATATATAGGGAACAGGAATAGAGTAGTTTGGTTGGAGAGTAGAGTGTATGAAGGGAAGTAATACATAATCAACTTGTCAAGACAGGATAAAGCCAGATTGTGAATAGCTTTAAATGTTTAACAGAGAAGAGTTGCATTTTATCCTGAAGGCAATGGAAAGCTAATAATTTGCTAATAATTTATTAACACCATATCCCCTAGGATATATTACAAGAAGTTGTCTTTTTTAATGAACACATGGGAACATATTTTCTAAGAGTTTTTGCTTCAAAAACCCACATTTCTTTTTTCTCCCACCTGTTGGAAGAAAGCTTGGGAATAATGCATATGGTGGAATCACAGGAAGGTAATTTGCTTCATTTTTCTTTTGGTCACAGAGACTAAAATTATTGATACTTCTTTGCCTAGCAGTTCATTTTTCATGAATTCAGGGTCTTTCTCTGGTTCTTGGCATGAGTCCCTGAGGAAGAAAATCCTAATAAGTGAGGTTCCCTGATAAATCAGCCTTCAACTAGTCTACAAAGGACTTAAACTCTCAAGTAAGGGTCCAAATCACTCAAAGGTAGTTCTACTCCCTGATGGATACTGAGACCTCCTGGGTGGATGAAGATGTAGTTTTCTATACTGGAAATCAGGATATGCTTCTATGGTCCAGGAGGATTGACTCAGAAGCAGTCCTGAATTGTCAAAATAAAAGGGAGTCCTCTTGTTGGAGCAAAAAAGCCTAGAAGGAGCTGTCCTCGGTGCTGTTTCAGACTCACTCAGATGCTGTGACTGCCACTCAGACCATCACTAAACTTAATTATGTTGTAATTAATCAATCCTGCCTTGACTCTTTACTCAAGACTTTGCCTACTTTCTTACCAGGTCATTCTCTATTTAATCATATCTTTTTTTCTCCTGTTTTAAAAAATGCAAATTTTACAAACATCAACAAACATTTCATCAAAGATCAGAAAAAGCGAATTGTATGTAAAACTAACTCTATTACTTATAGATTGTGTGTATGTGTGTTTGAGTAAATAGCACAATAGTAGCACTACTATCCTGCTTGTCTATGTCCTCTTCTGAACTTCTTTCTGTGTATTTTTCATTGACACTATTTTCTTTCTTTACTTCTTTTCTTTTTGCATTTCTATCACTTCTCTCCTCCATCCCCACATAACTCTCTTGTTGAAAAAAAAAAGCTCTCTCTCTTAATACATCAGTATAGTCAAGCAAAATAAATGTGTATATTACAAATACAACAAACATTTATTATGCATTTAAGTGCTAGACACTGAGCTAAGCACTTGATATACAAATATGATAATAACAGTACAAATAACTAGCATTTATAAAGTACTTTAAAGATTACAAAGTGCTTTATAAATATTGTCTTATTTGGTCCTTACAACAGCCCAGCGCTATTATTTTTTCATTTTACAGATGAGTGAACTGAAGCAGGCAGACTTATCCAGTGTCACTTAGCTATTAAGTGAGGTTGGATTTGAACTCATTTTACTGACTCAAAATTCATCTCTATCTACTGTACCACCTATTTGCCTTGAATAATAATACATAGCATTTATATATGAGCAAAAGGATGATCTCTGCCCCCAAGCAGCTAACATTTGGATAGGTGCTTCTTCTTTTTAATTAATTAATTAATTAATTTTTAACATTCACTTTTCATAACATTTTCAACATTCACTTTTATAAGATTTTGAGTTCTAAAAATTTCCTCTCTCCCTCCCCCCTCCCCAGGACAGCATGCAATCTGTTACAGGCCATACATGTAAAATCATATTAAACATCTTTCCGCATTAGTCATGTTGTCAAAGAAGAATCAACAAAAGGGAAAAATCACAAGAAAGAAAAAACAAGAAGAGAGAAAACAGTATGCTTCAAACTGTATTCAGACTCCATAGTTCTTTCTCTGGATATGGGTAACATTTCCCATCATCAGTCTTTTTGAATTATCTTAGATCATTGCATTGCTGAGAAGAGCTAAGTCTATTAAAGTTAGTCATCACACTGTATTGCTGTTAGTAAATACAGTGTTCTCCTGGTTCTGCTCACTTCACTCAGCATCAGTTCATGTAAGTCTTTCCAGGTTTTTCTGAAAGTGACCTGCTCATCGTTTCTTATGGAACAATAGACATTCATATACCACAATTTGTTCAGCCATTCCCCAATTGATGGGCATCCCCCCAATTGCCAATTCTTTGCCACCACACTAAGAGCTGCTATAAGTATTTTTGTAAATATGGGTCCTTTTCCCTTTTTTATGATATATTTGGGATACAGATTTAGTAGTGGTATTGCTGGATCAATAATACATGGGTTTTGGTTTTTTTTTTTTAGGCAATTGGGGTTAAGTGACTTGCCCAGGGTCACACAGTTAGTAAGTGTCAAGTGTTTGGTCTGAGGCTGGATTTGAACTCAGGTCCGACTTTAGGGCCAGTGCTCTATCCACTGTGTTACCTAGCTGCCCCAATAATACATGTTTCTTTCTGCACCTTTAGCCACACCTTTTTCAAGAGATGGGAAGTCTGGTTCATCACCAGTCTTCTGGGTCATGATTGGTGATTCCATTGCTCAGTATTCTTATGTCTTACATAGTTGTTTTCCCTTACCATACTGTAGTTATTGCATAAGATGCTTTTCTGGTTCCTCATTTGACTCAGTATCAATTCATACACTTTTTCTCCAGATATCTCTGGATTCATTCATTTTATGGTTTGATCATATCTCTTTATAAAAAGTTCTGCCTGGGTCTTGCTCAGCCTCAACCCCAGCCTGCCTCACTATGTCTCTTTTTCAAGTCTCCTTTGATCCAGTTCACCATAACCTTGTTTAAGACAGAAACAGTAGGATTTGAATAGAGGCAATGTGTTCTGGTAGTGTAGACAGAGAGCCTATTTGTAAGAAAGGAATATACTGAAATGTTAGTAAATGAATCTCCAACTTTGCTATGGGAAACTGCTTTCAGTCTGTACATGGGGAGTCGTTGGGGGAAAAGGCAAGTTTCTTAAAAGTTAAAGATTACATTTCTTAGCCCCTTTCCCATCACTATATTTATAATTTATTTGATACACACAATGTTATTGATGTGGGCACCATCTCTAATTTTGCAAATCACAACCTTACCATACTTTATTACCCCGTGTATTTCTTGTCCATGATCTCCCTACAAGTTCAATCTGCATCTATTAACTGCCTACTGTTTACAAAGGCATTGTGCTGGTGTTAGGAATAATAATGGAGATAGGGAGTAGGCCAGTGATTTCATTGGAATAGAGAACTTCCAGGTGAGGAAACTCTTTATACCAAAGTAGTCTGTATCCTCTCTGCAATTTTAGTCAGTTGCCTAGAGCGCTTCAATATTAAGTGACTTGCTCAGGGTCCTGTATTAGGTATTAGGAATTAAAAAAAAAACAAACAAACAGAATGAGAAACCAGTTTCCTCCTTTGAAAAACTTAATTCTACCAGGTTAAGCCATGTAAACAGAATATTATATGCATGATACTTTGAGGAGAAAGAAATGAACACTAGCATTTAATCAGATGAGGAAAGATTTCACCCCAGAAATGGCACATGAGCTGAGCTTTAAAGTCTAAAAGACAGAGGTGAGCACATTTCAGGTGTGAAAAATAGTCTGTGTGAATTCACAGAGGTGGAAGATAGACAATGGAATTTGGGGTACAGCAAGTAGACCAGTCTGTTTAGAACATAGACTATGTGCTTAGGGGCAGCTGGATGGTGCAGTGGATAGAGCATTGGCCTTGGAGTTAGGAGGACCTGAGTTCAAATCTGGCCTCAGACACATAGTACTCACTAGCTGTGTGACTCTGGGCAAGTCACTTAACCCCAATTATCTCACCAAAAAAAAAAAAAGGACATAGACTATGCATAAAGAAGGATATTATTGGTGAATGACAATAATAATTGCTGACATTTGTATAATGATATCGGGGCTTGCAAGACACATTATATTTATTATCTCTTTTGATCATTACAACAAGCCTGTGAAGTATTATTACCCTTCCCCTCATTTAACAGGCAAGGAACTTGAGGCTCACTACTTTAAGTAATGACTATTTGAGATGACATTTAAAACCTGGGATTTGAACCGATGTCTTCTTGATTTCAAGCCTAATACTCTAACCACTATGCAATGCTGCCCCAAGACTTCAATACAAAAAAGAATATGGGGAAGGATGATGAAAAATATATTGAAAAATGTGATTCCACATTAAGATAGCCGGATAGATGGGTAAAGTATTTATTAAAACTTACTGTGCACCAGGCACTATACTACATGCCAGGGATACAAATATAAGCAAGGCAATCCTTTCTTTCAAGGAGCTTATATTCCAATGAGGAAAGATAGCCATTATGGGGAGCTAGAAATCAGTGCTAGTGGGTGGGTTGGGGTGGGGGGGGAGGATGGCACCAAGCCGAGATAACCCAGAAGTGCTGTGGAGGTCTAGGTCTGAGGAAGCTAGGCCAGGGCTGAACTATCAAGTCCCAAGGTAGTTCCAAGAATAGAATCCGATTTTCAAGTGATAAGATAGTAGAGATGGTGATCTAAATGGACAACACACTTTGTGGAGATGGCTAAGGATTGAAGAAAGAAAGAGGCAAACTTGTAAGTTACTTAGAAGCCTCAAGTCTCTAATATGCATACCATACCTTCTTCTAGAATAGAGTTTGGGAGGTCCAGGATATGGTCCTGGTGACCATCGTTTTCATTAGCCAATCTCTTAGTTTGACCTCTGTGACCCACCTCATGGTTTCAAATGATATTGTTGTATTAATTTCCATCTTTAGAAGCAGAGGTTATGTGTAGGATGAAAAGGACATTATTATTGTTGTTTTTGTTATTATTCTTGTATCTAAGGCTGCAAGTACAACCCTCATTCTGAGAGTCTCCTTTCTTCTCTATAATGTAGAAGACTCTATCAAAAGTTAAGTATGGTTCGCTGTAATTCCTTTTATTTGCATGTTGAGTTAATAGTTTTCTTTGAGGTATTACCATTTGTAGCCTCATAAATTTGATGGTCAAAAGTGCAGAGGTTTTAAAATTTTTTTTCAATTCTTTCAATATTTACAAAAGCTTTTGTCCTTATCACCTTCCCACCCTAAGGTAACAGGTGCTTCTGTTGTTTGTTTCAGGGAATGTATTAATATCTTCACTCAGCAAACTGTCCATCCAAAGATAATGACCACCTCCAATTGTCATTGAATAGACATCATCCTTAGGCTAATTATGAGAATCTGTGCATCATAGATTTCACCCAGACATCAAGAGACAAATCTTAAGTACAGAAAGGAGTAGGCTCCTTGTTCTGGTCAATTAGCACACAGAGAAGTCTGTCCACTAGCTCAGGCTCATGCTGTCCAGTCAGCTTCTATTTGTCAGTATTTGAGAACACTTGGAAATTGAGGGACCTCACTGATAAGGACTGATATCAGAAGCAGAGCTTTTTCACTATATAGGCAGAGCCATCCAGCCTCAAATTACATTGCTGCAGAAGACTTATACTGTAGCCCTTTAAATGGACACAGGTACATGTATCAGCTTGGAGAAGACTGGTGCAAGACCAGAAGAATATTCACAGGTCCCCGAAAGCATCTTTCATCTGAAGCATGCAAGAGGCCATGGGGGCAGTATTTGTACTCCAAGCATTTACTATTCATACAAGATCCAGTCAGTTGTAATGCATCTCTGCAATAACACATATTCTTAAATAGGTTTCACCAGAATATACACGAGTCATATATTAGGTTTTTCTTTTACTTTTTAGTAATACAAGAGGGGGAGAATACTGTTTATTCATTCAGAGAGCATCATCTGCTAAATGTTGGAGAATGTCCAGGAAGAGGTTATTTAATTCTTTTTTTTTTACTAAATTAAAATTTTATTTTTTGAGAAACTGTTATTTGTATAAATTATCAAGATTTATAAGCTTTCCTTTTATAGAAATAATTGTTTTATGTGCCAGAGAAATTCAATTTTGTTTTCAACAATAAAGTATTGATAAAAAATACAACTTGTTGCAAATTTTTTTCTATTGCAGCCATGTAAAATATACTTTCATTTTAACATGCTTCATTGAGAAAAGTGCATTGGTCTATTGAAAATTCCTAGCTTAGATCCCTGTTTCCCAGTTTCTTCCCTCTCTGATACATTTCCACACAGCAGCCAGAATTGCCTTCCTTAAGCACAAAAGATTATTTAATTCTTCAACTCTTATATTTAGCTCAGGAATGTAGTGCATATAACCAGCTTTGAACATCACACACACACACACACACACACACACACACACAGGAACATACACACACACATACAGGAACATACACACACACACACACACACACACACACATACAGAGGAAAAAAATTGACCATATATTCAAAGGTGGTAAAAAACTGGTTATTGATGTGGGAGGTATTTTTGAATCAGCTTTATGTGTCTAATCAGAATATTTGACCAGTACAAATCAATACCTAGCTTGAAGAAAGGATAAAAAATGAAATGTTGTCAACAATTATGGTAGCTCCAATCTAATCTATTAAAGTAAGTTATTCTTATAGAAAGTGGGAAGTGGTTAAAGGAAAAAAAATTGATATTATCACCATTTTCTAAAGAAGTTAAGTAAAATTAAAAATTGCCACAACAAGGGAACCAGATTAATCCAGGAACCACCTTACCTAGCAAATGCCAAAGGACCTGGGTTTGAATCCTGTTTCTGGAACTTACTAATTCTGTGACTTTGGACAAGTAACTTTACCTCTAAGGATCTTAGATTTCTGATGTATACAACAAAGGGTTGGACTAGATGATTTCTAAGGTTGCTTCCAGATTGAAATCTATGATCCTATGACCTCCCTTGCTAAATGTAGAGATATGACAGGTAAAAATAATACCAACTTAGAATATAAATTTATTTGTTAAATGCTTTAGGAGATGATGATGGAGGATTATGAGTAGTATCACTTCATAAAAAATGAAGAGCAGTAGAAATAAAAATCAGTCTATAGAAAGTGTAGTATGCAATGAAAACATGTCAGACTATTTTAAGAGAATTTACAGATTAAATTGGGAGAACAATAAGCAGATGAAATATGGAATAAATCTTTCAGCACATCTATATAAATATTTCTATTTTTATAATCTATGACAGCGGAACCACTTTATTTGGACTTGCCTCAGTCTTTTATGTGCAACTTAAGAAAGTGGAAATGGTACCTAAGAAAGTGAAGTTGGGAAGAATAGCCAGAGCAGATTCAGCACAAAAAAAGGAAATCTCTGTTGGAGTGACACAAACTGTTATAATCAACAAAAAATAACACAGAAGAATGTATTCTCTATACCATTTGGTCCATTGTGTGACTATGAACATGTGGTCTATAATTTAAGAAAATAATTTGTGAAAATCTGCCTGTTTGCTTTTTTTCCCCAACAGGGATACTCTAAGTACATGTATAGTTTATTCTCATTCAATAGAGTTTTGAAAATAGGGGTGTGTGTGTGTGTGTGTGTGTGTGTGTGTGTGTGTGTGTGTGTGTGTGTGT